>NC_080176.1:70897548-71110048 GCF_950295315.1 Erinaceus europaeus
AACAATAAGACAACAAGGGCAACAAAAGGGAATAAATAAATAAAATAAATATTTAAAAAAAAAAAAAAAGAGTATTGTCTGGGAAGATGTATCAGAGTTGGGAATAAGACCAGAAAGCTGTGTCAAGGAAGAAAGTATCTCCCAACTATGGAAGAGTATCTAAATACCATCAACTGTAAACCCCATCGATCTGATCATGTCTATTCATATTTAGCCCAGGAGCCTATATAACCTCTGCATCCCTATTGGTCATTGATGGTAAATTTATTTTCATATTATCTTAATTTGTTCTACCATTTTCCCTTATTTTCTCTTGTGCTAAAAAGGTGTTGGACTCTGGCAAATATCATTCTTTTTTAAAATATTTATTTATTTTCCCTTTTGTTGCCCTTGTTGTTTTTTATTGTTGTAGTTATTATTGTTGTTGTTATTGATGTCATCGTTGTTAGACAGGACAGAGAGAAATGGAGAGAGGAGGGGAAGACAGAGAGGGGGAGAGAAAGACAGACACCTGCAGACCGGCTTCACCGCCTGTGAAGAGACTCCCCTGCAGGTGGGGAGCTGGGGGCTCGAAACGGGATCCTTACACTGGTCCTTGTGCTTTGCGCCACGTGCGCTTAACCCACTGTGCTACCACCCGACTCTAGGCAAATATCATTCTAATAACTATGTGATAAGTTTAAGTTGAGCGCTTGCTTTTTCTTGTGTGGCATGCATATACATGTGCAAGTATGTTATAATACAGAGTACCAAAGTCTCATTTTCAAGAAGCTATAACAACATTTTTATTTATTAGAATATGAATATGATAATTCTCAAAGCAAAAATAAAAGTTGGGAACCTGCATCTATTTCTTTTTTTTAATATTTTATTTTATTTATTTATTCCCTTTTGTTGCCCTTGTTGTTTTATTGTTGTAGTTATTATTGTCGTCATTGTTGGATAGGACAGAGAGAAACGGAGAGAGGAGGGGAAGACAGAGAGGGGGAGAGAAAGACACCTGCTGACCTGCTTCACCGCCTGTGAAGCGACTCCCCTGCAGGTGGGGATCCGGCGTTCGAACCGGGATCCTTATGCCAGTCCTTGTGCTTTGCGCCACCTGCTCTTAACCTGCTGCGCTACAGCCCGACTCCCCTGCATCTATTTCTTTACCCTCTTAATTGTATATGCTTAAACTAGTAAGGAAAACACTCTTAAGGGACTATTAAACTTACTGCCAAATCAACTTTTGATTTTTGTCAGTGTACCTATCTGCATAGTCACAAGATTTCTTCTGTTCATCATCCCCAGCCTGCTTGTTTTCAATCCACCTGCCCTGTAACTTCACTCTCTATCCAGCTTTGCACTCCAGGAGGCTAACCATTGACACTTACACATTGTCTTCCCTTTCAGCCATATGAATGCTTCATCTTTCACTTTGTCTTGAATATACATAGTCAAATGAAAAAAACATCTCACGAGGACTCCGTTGCCCCCTTTTAAGTTAGGAAGACTGAGATTGAGATGTAATTATTGCATAAGGTGTCAGGAGTCTAACGTCCAACATCCTTTCCTGTTAACTTCTGTATTTCATGCTTTATTTGGAGTTTGTGTTTGCCCTTTGCTCCTCTCCCTACAACTATTTTTCTTTGAAAATTTCCTTTAAAGCCAGCTTGACTGCCATCATCAAGCTTGATTTGTCAGACTCACTTACTATTATTTGTAGTTTTCCTACCTCTGGAGGCTTGAGCTTGTGTAACATTTTATTTATTTATTTATTTTACCTACCAGATTGCCAAACTCCACTTCCACTTGGCTCTTAACGTTTTTCAATATATGTATCTCTCTGTCTACAGTTTAAATGTCTACAAACATATCAGAACACACTTGTATGTGTGTACAAGTGTGCTCAGCTATACACTCCAAAATGTGGGACCAACTGCTATTTTGATCTTGTTTGTCACTTTACACAATAAAGTTTTTCATGCTATCTGCTCTTTATGACACGCTATGTCGGATCTGCTTCTTTGCACAGCATTCCCTGAAATCTCCACATTAAAGTTGCCAGTGACATGTCCAAATGATGTGTCATGTCCTTTCTGCCACTTGACCTCTTTAAAACAGTGGGCTGTGGACCACATCTTTCTCCATAATTCCCACTGCGTTTCAAAACTAACACAAGTGGGAGTCGGGCAGTATCGCAACAGGTTAAGCTCAGATGGCGCAAAGCGCAAGGCCTTGCTAAGGATCTCGGTTTGAGCCCCCGGCTCCCTGCCTGCAGGGGAGTTGCTTCACAGGTTGTGAAGCAGGTCTGCGGGTGTCTATCTTCCTCTCCCCCTCTCTGTCTTCCCCTCCTCTCTCCATTTCTCTCTGTCCTGTCTAACAACGACGACATCAATAACAATAATAACTATAACAACAATAAAATCAACAAGGGCAACAAAAGGGAAAATAAATAATTTTTTTAAAAAAGTCACACAAGTTCTACTTTTTTTTAATTATTATTCTCAGTCCTCTTGATTAATTTTGTTGCCTTTCTGATTTATCCCCATGTCTTTTGTGTCTTAAGTGTCCTTATGATAGTGGTCACACATGCTGATATGCTTAGCCCTGCAGACTGAACTATAGTTTGTGGACCAGGAGGATTATGTTTCTTCTGTGAGTGTTCTCTTCCCACCTGGGGCTATCTTATTTTTTTTCACTGTATTTACTTTTTTGCCCTATGGAGGCCCTTTAACTGCTGCTCTTGAGAAACTCCTATTGTTTTTCTCACTGTTTTCATTAAGTGTTGATGATGCAGGGCTAAAAGATAACTGTCATGGGATTTATATTCGGCCTCTAAATTTAGGCCTATTTTATTTCTGTCCTTTTTAAGGCTGATTTTTAATCTGGTGGTTGAGGTTGTCCTCCTTAAATACATAATATTTGCTTCCCCAGAGACCCACCCTACTAGGGAAAGAGAGAGGCAGACTGGGAGTATGGACCGACCAGTCAATGCCCATGTTCAGCGGGGAAGCAATTACAGAAGCCAGACCTTCTACTTTCTGCAACCCACAGTGACCCTGGGTCCATGCTCCCAGAGGGATAGAGAATGGGAAAGCTATCATGGGAGGGGGTGGGTTATGGGGATTGGGTGGTGGGAATTGTGTGGAGTTGTACCCTTCCTACCTTATGTTTTTGTTCATTAATCCTTTCTTAATAAAAAAATTTTAAAAAAATTAAAAAACCCAAACATAATATTTACAGTAATTTAGAAGAGAGCATGTCTACTAATTACTTATCATGGTGCCTGACAACTAATATTCGATTAATGTTATACATTGATATTAGTGATTATAACTTTATATTACACATGTATTATGCATGTATCCAATGATATATGAATTATTAGAATACAAATTGTGGGGTGGAAGAGATAGCATAAGGTTATACGAAAAGACTTTCATGCCTGTGGTTTTGAAGTCCCAGGTTCCATCCCTTGTACCAGCATTAGCCAGAGCTGTGCAGTATCTGGGACAAGGAAAAGCAAAACTGACAGGACAGAGAATACAAATTGTGCTATCTGTAGTTATTTTGATGAAAGTAATTGCTTTGTAACTCAATTGCTTTTACATTTATTCTTTTTCATCAATCATGGATTTTTGTTGTTGTTTGTGCATCCAGCAGTTTTGTTTAGAAAAGTGCATTATAAATTCAGAGCTATTGCTGTCTGGTGCAAAGTTCATCCTGGAAGTGACATTTTAGGCTGAGATGCTAGTCAGTGTAGGTTTCCTTTAATTTTTTTCTGTTTAGTAATTTATTTGAATAAGTTGTGATCACTTCTCCTTTTCACTAGATTAGTTTTCAGGTCTTCTTGGCTGGGGGCCACTGACCGACATGACAGTGTATGTGTGATAGTCATGCCTGTGAATGTGTGTATTTGTAACATTTCCAAATAGATGCTCAGTAGTTGAGCAGCTCTCAGGAAGTAAACAGAGACCATGTTGCTTGGCGCCATGATACTCCTGTCATTTCATTGCCAGCACAGGATGCCATCAAAGTATTTATGAAGAATGTCAGCATTCATTAATTTGCTACTGTTCAGAAAACATTAGAGGGGAGAAAAGATAAGGTAGCAGTCTTAGGAGACATTGAAGATAGTGGATAAACCTGGTGTTTGAAGAATGACCTTTGATCTTTCAGAGGAGGAACACATATCAAGAGCTTATCTATTCGAAAGAATTTACATGCAAAACAAATCAAGAACTTAGATCTTACTTATCTTTGTAGATTATAGTTTGGCCTTGGATAAAGGAAAAGCCAGACTTCTATAAAAGGGGATTGCATGTTTCTGCTAACTTAATTATCATTGACAGGGCTAACAGTAATGCTGGCTATCTATAGGTTCAAACTTCCATGTATGCTTGAACAAAACTATTTTGGGAGATGTTACAAAAAGAGAAAAGACAATTATTAGATGTTGTGACTCTTATTTAAGATAAAAATATATTTGTGCTTTGAAATACTATTTCCAAGATAAACATTTTCAATAGGAGAAAGTGGAGTTGTGCCATACAGCTATTAGAGCTCAGTGCATCTTCCAATTTTTTTAATGGGAAGTCATGCAAATTTTCTTTAACAAACTGAACGATGCATTTGAAGTATAAGTGGTATCTCTGAGAGTGATTAGACATTTATAGGAAAATTACAAGAGGCACTGTGCATTTGAATTTTTTTTTTCCTCAAAAAGAGGTATTAAGAAAACTAGACTTTTTCTAATGCTTATTCTGACTCATTCATCACAGACATTGTGGTATCCAAAGTCTTGCAAGAATCAGATATTTATATGGAGATGGGCTATTGATGTTAAAAAAAAAAAGCCAAGCTGAGGACTGAGACATTTAAGGAATTGAGCACACCATTTTAAAAATGAGCTCTTTGTGTCTGTTCCATCCTCCACCATGACTAGGTCTGAGGGAGGTTTTGTCCAGTGAGAATAAAGAACCTATGGGAATTACTCCAGAATCACCCATCAAGTAAAGGGCTAGTTTTACTTCAGTGAGCAAGGGTGGGACTAGAAGTCTTCAATAGTCAATGATGCTTTTTTATCTTCTTCAAGCTGGGTGAACATTTGCATATACAGAATGCTGACTCATTGGGGACATCACAGCCTAGAGATATCCACATGGCTATGCCTCTCTCCTCCTATCAGCAGAGTTTTATCTTACTATTGAGAGAGCAATAGTTTAGTTCTATGGTTTTATAAGCTGGTTGCTCATGGGCCTCAAGCACAAGACCGGTTACCTTTCCCCTATATAACTTTCCTCTTTATACTCACTTCTAACCTCAAGTTAGAACCTTCATTTGCGTGTTGAAATCTTGCTTGCCACTTAGAGATGCCAGTTCTTTCTCCAGACATGATTTTTACCATTTGTGAAGTTCTATAGTTTTCATTGAGGTAAGGGTGAAGACTCTTTCTACAATTTCTATGCCCTTTATTATTTGAATTTTTAAATTCTGAAAAATGCCAAACATGTATAAACAGAATTATAAACACGGGGCTTAACTTTCTGCCATTTTAAAACACATCACACCCTTCATGCCCCTTTATTTTAATTGGTTTTGGGTCATTGAGATTCTTGAAGTCATAAACTCGTTTACATTTTCATACCTATATTTGTATATGCTTTATTTTTCTGATTAAAAGTTTATCTTCATTATGGAGCACTATCCAATGCTCATACTTTTAAAACTGCAGAATCCAGTCTTTCACTGTTTAAAAAGAAACTCAGCATAGAACTTGTATTTACTTTAGGACTTTTTGATTTTTTGTTTTGTTTTTAACCAGAGCACTGCTCAGCTCTGGCTTATTATGATGCCAGGAATTGAACCTGCTACATCAGAGCTTCAGGCACTAAAGTCATTTTGTATAATCATTATGCTATCTTCCCAAACCTAAATATTTACTTTATAATTAAGCATTTTACCCTAAACATTTTCCAGTATTCTGACAGTAATATTTCATCATGAGTTTTTCATAATTTACATAAATAGTTTCTTGCTGATTACTAAGTTGAACATCACACAAAAATACTTGTCCTCCTTTGTAAAGTATTGTTGGGATAGTGTCCTGTGGAATTATGAGGTGAAAGGCTCTTTGCACTGAGCCAGACCAACTTGTGTTATCTATTTCTTATTAGCATAGTAATCAAAAAGTTGTATTTGATTGTATACTCTTTGTAAACTTGGTATTTTCTGGATTATTAATGACATTGAATATCTTTTATGTTCATGCTTCTCACTTCTTTGTGCTGAATAAGATGATAACTGGAATTGCAGTGAGTGGACCTTGCCATTCTAGTTTAGCTCCAGATCTTCTGTTCAGCAGTAATGATGATTAATTTTCGGTGTTTTTTTTTTTTTTTTTTTTTTTTTTTTTAAGAAATCAGCCTTTTATGTCTTCGGAACAAGGATGTCTGCCTAAGTGTAAATTATGTTAGTTGATGGTTACATTTATTTTACATTTTGAACATATCTTTTTCTTTTAACTTGAGCATGACTCAACTTTTGCTTATGGTGGGGCAAGGTGACAGAACTTGGTACATAAGAGCCTCAGGAAGGAATCTTTCTGCATAACTTTTATGCTATCTCCCCTGCCCTGAAAATTATTTAAAAAATTGTTTCTCTGTATAATATTTTGACTTTTTACATCATAAAGCTTTATATAATAGAAAAGTGTATTTCTGTCTTGAATTATTTAGCTAAAAATCATTCTTCAAGAAATATTCAATATCTGTATTCTTGCATTTTAATTAAAATACAATTTATAGTACACTTATATTTCCTCTGGAATTATTTTGGAATCGTTTTCACAGTGCTTTTAGTACAATTTGTGTAGCCAGAAAATAAAAATTCCTATTTTATGAGCTACTTTTTAAATGTTAAGATTCTTCTTTTGCTGTTTAATTTCCAAACTAAGCATAGGAGTTGAAGGAAAACATTTACATTAATAAGTGATTACAGATACACATTTTCAGTTTTGGAAAAAGCAGGGATTTTTTTTTTTTTATTACTGTCGCAGTTACTTTACTACCTAAATTTAGGTTGTAAATCTAAAACCAAAACTAGCATTTTATTAAAATCTCCTGCCTTTCATTGCTTCTAATCGAATCATGCCTTGCTGAACTCTGTTCAAATATGCTGAAAAAAATAATTTGCTGGCATTGTGTCGAGAAATAATATTAAAAGTATATGTGTTATGTGGAGGAAACACTCAAAACAGATCTACCCAGACATCAACAGGATATTATTACCCCAAAGAAATGACGACAGTTTGCCAGCTTGATGCGTAGAGGAAGGAAATTTACAAACATCTCCAAGAGAGGCTTGTTGAGTGGTTGAAGGAAATGAGGCACGTCCTGCCTTTATTGTGCTTATTCGAGTGGGATTCCCAGAAGGCTGAACTAGGCTGTCCTGAGACCTCTGTTTGGCAAAGATCTTGTTGACTCATATTTTATTTTTGTTTCGGTAAAGGTCTGCTATTGTTCAGATTTCTAATGTAGCTCATAAACACACAGCCAATATCATTTTCCCTTCTGTTGACTGGTATATACAAATAAATGAAAATCAACAGTCATGGTTAAATTCTGTTCTGTTCAAGTGAAGCAAAGAGGGAAGTCTCTTTAGAAGAACAGGCCCTTTTTAAATGGAGCTTTGAGTTCACAAACATTGAGAGTTTGTGAAGTTGTATTTTAGAGTTTAATTACAAGAGGGGTTTGGGCCATTTATTGCTTCCTGTTCATATGGGAGAGAAAAGCTGAGGTAAATATTTTATATGACTTACATTTTCAAAACCTATTTTCAGATTGATGTATTAACTTTAGAGTCCTCTGGCATTTAAGTCACTAAAGGTTGGTGAGAGACCATGGACCAAGTTTGAAAGACCTAGGTTAGAATCTTGGGTTCATGTAGTGCTTTGTTATATTTTAAAATTCTATCAAGTTATAAACCTAGACACAAAAAAAAGAATGAGAAATATTATTATTAGACTTTCCCCCCTCTTTTAAAGCTCTGACTTTTTGGTCCTATCTTTCAGAATGCCTAGGATTATCACAGCTCCTTGGACAGACACAAAGTAATAGCAGTCTACCTTGGTCTTTTGTTGTGAATCATCATCTAGCCTAAGGGATAGGCTGAGGGCTATATCTGGAGTTTAGGTTATGTATTTGTATCCTTCACTTTGAGTCAGATGTGGTTACTGTTAGTCTTATTCATTGACACTGCATAGAATATCAGGGGAGACTTGGCCTTTGTTTAGTAGAAATTTGAAGGAGACAAACATGAAGTAGTGTGAGAAACTTCAAGGCTAGCTTTGGTTAAAAGGCTGGTTTTGCTTTCATTTCCCCTGGCTATTTCTTAGGGTTACTACTTAAGATTTTTTTTTCCCCCTCCGACTCATTTTAAGTGTGAAGAATTCCAAAGTCAGTTACTATTTCAGGCTTTCAAATGTAATGTTTTAAGGTGAAGATAGGGACTGAATGATTACTGAAGGAATTTCCCTGGCTGGAGTCCCAACAGTTCAATTTCCTGTGATTTCCACTTGCACCCTTCCCACCCCTTTCCTTTCAGTTTTGACTCAGACCCCTCCAGCAATATCTGGTTTAATAGAATTCCCAGGGGAGACAGTTTGGGTGACATATAAGAGTCAAAGGAGCTTTTGAATTAGGATTTTGAGAAATTATGTTAATTTAGAGGTAACCCTCTTTGTCTTCTAAATGTAAAGGTATGAGAATTGGGGGAAGAATCATTTTGGAGGTGCCATTAAACTAAGAAATTTTGATCCTGAGTTGGAGGGAGTCATTCTTTAAGATCTCTAGTTTTAAGTAAAACCCAGTGGTTTCCAATACTGAAGACTACACATAATCCCAACAGGGACATCAGATCACAGGGACTTTTTACACCATGAATTAAAAATTGAGAATCATAGCTATAAGATGTTTGTGATGGGTGTGCTCCAATGCTCCAACACACACACACACACACACACACACACACACACACACACACACACACACACACACACACACACACACACACACAGTTGCTGCTGTAGAATTAGGTAAACTGGTCTCAGTCACTGATATCCAGTGATTTAAATTCCAAGCTGAGGATTCAAAACTTGGTAGATTAAACTTTCTAACTGCTAGTAGGTTTTTCAAAGTTCCCTCTTCCATATAAATAGGAAGTAATATATACCCTGTCATATCTGATGTTTAAACTCTAAAATATAACTTTGCAATACATTTACACACATATATTTTGTTTGCTGGTTTTGTAGTGAGAATTGTTTTAGTAGAGGATGACTTAAGATAGTCTAGAGACTTTAGTTTCAGATCCCTGCAACAATATCATTTATTGATATAAACCTACTCTTTCTAACATTGCTTTAGGAAATTCTTAACACTTCGGAATAGTAAGTTGATAGTAAATTTATAGTGTTTCTTCAATACTTATAGAAGTAAGATATAGGCAGGGAAAATAGCATAATTGTTATGGAAACAAACCTTCATGCATGAGGCTCTGAAGTCTCAAGTTCAATCCCCTGTATCACCATAAACCAGATCTGAGCAGTGTTCTGGTAAAACAAACAAAAAAGGTAAGATATATCCAGATATATTGTAATTCCAGTTCATTGAATTTCTGAGGATGGAACTTTATTAGTGAATGATTTGCTTCTGGATCTATCCCACCTCTCCTTATTTTAAACCATTCTAGCTCACGAGCCTCCATTTCTCCACCAGTAGGTCTGGCTTAGACAAGATTATAGATATGACAAAGTGGAAGGAAATTTCATCAATGCTGAATTTGAGCATCTTTAGTTACTAATCTTATCTTTAATAAGGATAAAACCCCCCCCCCCTTCTGTAAATGTTTCTCTCCTAAGTTTGAGCTCTATGCTTATCCTTGTGACTGTCTGTCTCCATAACCGCTGTCAGAAGGTATAAAGATACTCACTATTATATCTACACCCCTATGGTAATTTGCTAATTTTAATGCAATTCCATAGACATTAGATCTATAGTATGTAGCTCTGGTGGGGAGAAAAGAAAAGATAGAGTAACTATGTTGGGGTGAAACTCTTGCTTGTAGAAAAATCTTTGTGGTTTGTATTTACTTGTATGTTTATGTCTGAACATATCAGTGTTTGCATCATATAGTTGATGTTTTCCCATTGGATATTTAACTCTCCTAAAAAGAAAATGTAGTTTTAGAATCAGGAAGCTAATCAGAGGAATCCTGATTTTTTATATGAATCAGAGATTTGATTCTACCTGAGAATTGGGAAGTGGCAGATAAAGCTTCTTCTGGGTTTGTTGGAGTTCATACTTTATAGAAAATAATCTAATCCTCTCTGCAAAGAGAGATTTTTTTTTTTTAACAGAATCACCTGGGCAGAGGATCACTGAACCAGGGAGAAAACTGCTGCTGTTTCTATAGCATGTGGCCAGAATTTCCAGATCTGGAACAATGATTTAAAAAATGATCTGGTCTTTAAGTAAACCTAAGACTTAAGTGTTTTAGCTTCAGAATCTGAAGCCTTTCAAACTTGAAGAACAAGCTTTCCAGCTTCTCACTTGCTCTTTCATTTCACTGATGAAGAAACCATTGCTCAAAGAGCTGTCTTGTATGTGGAGATTATATTTAGAATAGCTGTGTCTAGTACCCAGACAAACTAAGTCCAGGTCCATTCATTGAAAATGCATTTTATTTTCCATTTTTTAATTTATTTTATTTTATTTTATTTATTACTGGATAAAGACAGAAAAATTGAGAGGGAAGGGGGAGATAGAGAGGGAAAGAGACAGATAGCTGCAGTGCTGCTTCACCACTCATGATGCTTTCCCCCTGCAGGTGGGGGTCAGGGGCTTAAACTTGGCTTCTTGTGCACTGTAATGCGTACACTTTACTAGGTGCATCACTGCCTGGACCCTATATTTTATTTTATTATTTTGAAAAACATATCCTTTAGATTTAATCCATTTTTATACTAAGCCAGATCTGTACATTTTGAATTTCTGAATGGGTTCACCATATCATAGATGATTTGTCCTAAGTGCTTTTTCTTTGTTTCTTTATCTTGAAAACATGATAATGATTTTTATAGCATTGTGGGGACTAAACGAGTTATTTCATGTGGATTACTTACAAGAGTGCTTGACGTAAGTGTTAACTACATAAAGTTAGGATATTAATAACTACTAAAATCACAAAACTACTATTTTATTGTTAATAATAGCATGTTGATTCTAGACACTTTAGCTGCATAGCCAGCCTACTGTACTAACAAGAAAGCTTTGTTGAAAAGTAGGATTCCATAATTATCTTGTGAAATTGGGGCTATAAGTCACTGAACATTTTGTTTCATTTTTTTGTGTGAATTATTTGGATTGACTAAGTGCTCTTGGTACCAGGCTGGGTTACCATCTGCTGTGTTTTGTTTCCATAGGTCAGGCTTGTTCTCCTAGGAAATGGTTAGGTAGGGGAAAAAGAAATGCCTGTAACCAAACTCCAAAATGTACCCTAGCTGTCTTGTTCACATTTATAGGACAGTTTTATTGCTGTAGGTAAGACGGATAACTGGGCATTATTCCAACATCTTGGCAGTTTTCCTTTTTCAAGGTACTAATATTAGGATTAGCATGTTGTTTTAAAGCCATTGCTTTTCTGCACCTTATAATTGCTTGTTCTTGGCGGGGGGGGGGGGAGCAAAGGAAATTTGAATTAGAGTTTTCTAGCCAAATATGGGAGAGAATCTATTTGTTTTAATACTCTGTTTAGTTTGTTCTGTTCATGTTGCTAGTAGAGCCAGTCAGGGACTTGGTGCTGCAGGCATGCTCTTGTTGGGCAGATGCAGAGTGGGCCCTGAGGATGTCTGGGTGAGAACCATATCCCTTCATTTGTGTATAAGTCTGTGTTTGTCCTTCACTTTCATATTTGGTATTGACACAAATGCTTGGTGGTACAGTGATTTCCATCTACTGTGTTTGTTTTGAAATTTATCTTGTAGAGCTTTAATGTGCTTATATGAAGAGTGCAAGAATAAATATCTCCATATTAAATGATAGCATTAATTTTAGTTGCTTCAAGAAGTGAGTACTCAAGTCAGATGACATGAAGTTTCTGCAAACTACCATGTTTTTAAAAAAATTTCTTTATTGAGGAATTAATATTTTACATCGACAGTAAATATAATAGTTTGTACATGTATAACATTTCCCAGGTTTCCATATAACAATATAACCCCCACTAGGTCTTCTGTCATCCTTTTTGGACCTGTATTCTCCCCCCCACCCACCCCAGAGTCTTTTACTTTGGTGCAATACGCCAATTCCAGTTCAGGTTCTACTTGTGTTTTCTCTTCTGATCTTGTTTTTCAACTTCAGCCTGAGAGTGAGATCATCCCATATTTATCCTTCTGTTTCTGACTGTGTTTTTTTTTTAATAGTTATTTATTTATTTTTATTATTGGATAGAGACAGAAATTGATTAGGAAGGGTAGATAGATAGATAGATAGATAGATAGATGGAGAGAGACAGAGATACCTGCAGTCCTGCTTCATCACTCGTGAATCTTTCCCCCTCCAGGTGGGGACTAGAGGCTTGAACCTGGGCCCTTGCACACTGTAATGTGAGCACTTAAACATATATGCCACCCCCTGGCCCCTGAAGGTTTTGTTTTTGTTTAGACATAACGTAGAACACTGTATTCATTTTAGGTATACAACATAATCCTGTATACACAGGATGTGGGAGAATGATCACCACAGCAAGTGTAGCTGCAATCATCATCTACGAAATTGTATTTCTTTTTCTTGTGATAAGAGATTTTAAAATATGCTCTGTTAGTAGGCATGTATGTGGCCTGCTTTTGTGCAGTCCTGAGTGTGAACTCTGGCACCATATGAGAGAACAATAAGGACTAAACTCCATTTGGGCCAGGTCATGACACACCCGGTCGAGAGCACATTTTACTATGCACAATGAGCTGGATTTAATGAAGTCTTGTTAGCTGTAGTGTTCAAGCAATACAGTAATTCCGTACACACACTTTTTTCCGTGCACAACGACCTGGATTCACACCTCTGCCTCCCACTTATGGGGGTGGGGTCGGGGTGGGGGAGGAGCTTCAGGAGTGGTTAAGCAGTGCTGCAGGTATCGCTTTTCTCTCCTCCATCCCTCTCAACTTCTTTCTATCTTTATCAAAATAAATAAAATCTTCAACAAAAAAAGTTGCTTGTTCCATTCCTTATTTTCTTTTGTATGCTAAATCTACAGAATCTTATTACCATCAAAGCTAGGTTCCCAGGAATATGTTAGAATATGTAAGAGACTTGAATGCACACAACACTTTTTTTTCCCCTCTACCTCTCTCCTTGTTCTTTAATGGAATCAGTATGCTCTGGTGATAAAAATGTGCACTCTGAATTTAAAGCTGATCATCAGTTTCAGCTTTTAAGGTCACCTATTTGTGGGACTTTAGGTAAAACTCCTAATTTCTTCCTGAAACTCAGTATCCATGTATATGTAACTGTTACAAGGATTCAGAGAGATATCTTTGGATATGGCTTTTAATTTCTATACATTCTAAATAGATGTCAGGTGTTTTTTTTTTTTTCTCTCTACTATTTCTTTCTTTCTTTTTTTTTTTTTTTACCAGAGCACTGCTCAGCTCTGGCTTATGGGGGTGTGGGGGACTGAACCTGGGACTTGAGAGAGCCTCAGGCATGAAAGTCTCTTTGCATAGCCATTATGCTATACCCCCACCCTCTCCCTACTATTTCTATCTTACCCCTCCCCCATGTAATGCATAGGAGTAGTATTTGTAGATACAAAGTTTTATTTCTGAACATGGCCTTTCTACTGAGTAGATGCTCACTATGTTTTATAGAATGCGTATATATTTAGATTAACAGAGGGGAAAGTAAGAGTGCAACAGAGTAGATAGCAAAGAAAAGTTGCTTGTGGGGCTGGGCAGTGGTACACTTTGTTGAACACACCTTTTTTTTTTTTGCCTCCAGGGTTATCACTGGGGCTCAGTATGCGCAGTACGAATCCACTGCTCCTGGAGGCCATTTTTTGCCCTCATTGTTGTTATTGTTGCCATTGCTGTTGTTGTTGGATAGGACAGAGAGAAATCGAAAGAAAAGGGGAAGACAGAGAGGGCGAAAGAGAGACACCTGCTTCCCGCCTGTGAAGTGACCCCCCAGCAGGTGGAGAGCCAGAGACTTGAACTGGGATCCTTGCACTGTTCCTGCACCTCAGGCCATGTGCACTTAACCCACTGCACTACAGTACGGCCCTGGAACAGGCGCTTCAAAGTGCACAAAGACCTGAATTCAAACCTCCTTCTCCCACCTTTGCAAAGGAGTGCTTTAGGAGTAGTTAAATAGTGCTGCAGGTGTCTCTTTCTCTCCCCTGCTCTCCTCCTCTCTTTCAACTTCATTCTTTATCAAAATAAATAAATTAAGTCTTTAAAAAAAGGTTGCTTGTTCTATTCCTTATTCTCTTTTGTCTGCTAAATCTACAGGGTTTTATTACCATCATTGCCTAATGAAAGCTAGGTTCCCAGGAATATATTAGAATAGAATTAGATTCTGTGAATTGGTAAGAAATTCATGCTACTTGAACTGATTATATTCGTGATGCTAATGGAGATTATAAATCAGACTTAGGTTCTCATTCATAGAGCACCAGACCACTGTTGCTCAGTATCTTTTTGAAATTAGGCCAGTTGCCCTGTTGGACATGCCTCTTTTGCCTCACTTCTAGGTTGTCTGGGGGAACAATGAAAATAATTTGTGAAAATGTGTTTACCAGTGCGCAAAAGGATTGGTGGTGGTGATGGTACTAAAATATGGAAAAGCCTGACAAAATTAATTAATTAATTCTTCTTTTTAAATTTATGGTGTGCATTTTCTTTTTAAAACTTTATTCATTTTGTTTGATAGAATAGAGAAATTGAGAGGGGGGAGGAGAGAGACAGATTCCTGCTGTCCTGTTTCATTGTTCCTGAAGTGTCCTTTCTGCAGGCGGGGACTGGGGCCTTGAATCTGGGTCCTTGTGTCCATAACCAGGTGAGCCACCATCAGGCCCCTAATTCAATCTTTTTGAACTTGGAATTCCCAGCATTGTATGGTGATAAGATTTTTCTGTCCTTGAGATTCATTGTTGTTTAATGGACTGGATAATAGTTCTTAAAATTTTGGCCAGATAAATAGTTTTTAAAAATCAGCACGGGACCTAGGGAAAGATAGAAATGGGCTGGGGGGTACTGATCAACCTGTCAATGCCCATGTCCAGCAGAGAAGCAATTACAGAAGACAGACCTTCCACCCTCTGCACCCCATAAAGATCTTTGGTCCGTACTCCCAGAGGAATAAAGAAAAGGGAAGCTTCCAATGGAGGGGACAGGATGCAGAATTCTGGTGGTGGGAATTTTATGAAATTGTATCCCTCTTATCCCACAATCTTCTTGATCATTATTAAATCATTAATAAAATAAATTTAAAAAATAGTATAGGTCACTGTTTTTAGCAGCATGTCTAGTTGTGATCACCACAACTAGAGAAAATTTTCACCACATGAAGATTTTCTTTTTTATTATTTCTTTCTTTCTTTTTGCCTCTAGAGTTATCACTGGGGCTCAGTGCCGGCACTATGAAGCCACTGCTCCTGGAAGTCCCCCCACCCCCCATTTTATTGGATAGGACAAAGTGAAATTGAGAGAGGAGTGGGAGAGAAAGATAGACAACTTCAGACCTGCTTCATCGCTTGAGAAGCAACCAGCCTGCAGCTGGGGTGCTGGGGGCTCCAACCAGGATCCTTGTGAGGGTCCTTGGTGTTTTGTACTGTGTGCGCTTAACCTGGTGTGCTATTGCCCAGCCCCCAAGATTTTCCAAGTTATATTGTACTTCAGTAATAACTAAAGTTGTTCAAATAAAAGATAGTCAGAATGAATAAAGATAAATCAAAAGTAATTAATACCTATTGGTAAAGAGTTGGCACATACTAAGTGTCAGCAGTAGACACTTTTAAGAAATTGAAATGTTACCATGGAATCAAAGTGTTCCTGTGTAAGGTTGAAATAACTGAAGATGCTTACTTTCAAGCCGTCTGTTAAATTGAAGTTAATATTCACTTTACTTATCCTGCTTGAAACCTCTTATGCTGTGAAATGTTCCTGTCTATTAAGAAGTAGCTTTTGAAAAAATAATTAATTGATCCTTAGACTTTCATGTAAGTTCTTTTCCTTTTTGTTTTTTCCTTTAAAAATTTTATTTATGCTTGGGTTGGGGAGATAGCACAGTGATTATGCAAAAAGACTTTCATGCTCTTAGGGTCCCAGGTTCAATCCCCAGCACCACCATAAGTCCAAATTGTGTAGTGCTCTGATCTCTGTATATCTTTCTTTCTGTATCACTCTCATAAAAATACATTTTAAAAATATTTTTCAGGAGTTGGGCGGTAGCACAATGGGTTAAATGCACGTGGCGCCAAAAGCAGGGACCAGTTAGGATCCCGGTTCAAGCCCCTGGCTCCCCACCTGCAGGGGAGTTGCTTCATAGGCGGTAAAGCAGGTCTGCAGGTGTCTCTGTTTCTCTTCCTATCTCCCCCTTCTCTCTCAATTTCTGTCTGTCTCTATTCAATAACAAATAAATTAAAAATATATACATATTTTTTTCAAAAAGTCTTGAAAAGTATTTTATTTATTCTTATGAGAGAGAAAGAGACATAGAGACGGAGGTCAGATTGCTGCTCAGATCATGTTTATGATGGTGCTAGGGAGTCAGCTAGGAGCCTCTGGGTCCTCAGCCATACCTGCTAATCTGATTCTCTAACATGTCTGATGGATTAGCCCAGCCCAGCCCAGCCCATTTCTTTTCCTTAATTTGTATGAGACTCACATTATCTTGTGAAAAATAAGGGGTGTAACTATATGTGCCATTGTAATGCCACTGATTCTAGTTTTCAAAGATACAGTTCTGTGTTTACATTTCTCTGTATCATCTGATTTAGTAATCCTTGTTTTAAGACACTCTAAAATAACAACAAAATAATAGATTGTGAGTTGGATGTATAAAGTTTGTGCTGTCATTGTTGAGTTGCTTCTTCATGAAAGATGATCTGAACTTTTTTTTTTTTTTGCCTCCAGGGTTATTGGCTAGGGCAAATCCACTGCTCCTAGAGGCTTTTTTTTCTTCTTCTTCTTCTTCTCCCTTTTGTTGCCCTTGTTGTTTTATAGTTGTTCTTATTATTATTCTTGTCATTGGTATCATTGTTGTTGGACAGAGATAATGGAGAGAGGAGGGAAGACAGAGGGGGAGAGAAGGATAGACACCTGCAGACCTGCTTCACCGCCTGTGAAGCGACCTCCCTGCAAGTGGGGAGACTGTGGCTTGAACCGTGATCCTTATGCTGGTCCTTGAGCTTGCACTGTGTGTGCTTAACCTGCTGTGCTACCGCTTGACCCCCGATGATCTAAAGTTCTAATCCAGGCTTCCTTTACTGTGTTACATTGTGCTTGAAATGCCATGAGAATTTAATAAAGACATTTTCAAGGTACTGGTGACTAAAACTGTGATGCTCAGTAGATAAGTTTAAGAACTTTAGATATCTAAAATTGAGTGAAAAGTAGAGTTCAGTGGCATGCGATTTAAGGACATAAGGTACTGTGAGAGGAGGTCCCTTGTAAAGGATATACTATTCTCCATAATGAAAAAGAAAAAGTGTAGAGAGAACTTAGTATATTCAGTATTCCTCGTTTCTCACTCCTTCCCCCCCCACACACACACACTCATGAGATTTTTAACTCCTTATCAGAAATGCTAAGGGAAATAAATTATAAGAAATATTCTCCTTTCACTGCAAATCCTGTAGGATGCTGCCATTTCTCCTCTTTCCACTTCATTGTTAGTGTTTGTGTGATGGGGTTGGGGCTGGGTTCTGGATGGGGTTGCTCACTATCCACAAAGCCTTTTCCTCTTTCTGCTGTAAGAAGGCACAGCTGAAGTCAGTCGCTTTGCCTTTTCATGATATGGGGATGCGGTGGAATCAAAGCAGCTGGATGAAAGCCCCCAAGCTTCCTGTTTCCAGCTGTTTTCCTCAGAGAAGATTTTTTTTTCTTTCTTTCTCTCTCTCCCAGAGATCATGCTTCCTTTCAAGGGGTTTTTAATCTGCAAACTATTTCCTTGGTTTATTTCAATACTGTAAAATGTGTTCCCTTTAGGTCAGCTCTGTCTCTTTTAAAACTCAACCTGTCCTTTTCAGCAGTCTTAGTTGCTCCTCAAAGAACAAATGTGATTTACAAAGCCCCTTTAATGAGGTACAAAGAGCAACAAACCTTTGACTGAAGTTTCATGTTTTTGGTTGCTTTGTTTTCACTTAGAAAAAAATGTAGATGCCAAAAAGACCACTGAGAATACTATTAATGTGACTGTTTAGTATTTGTAAACAAAGTAGTTAAGAGTAAAATATGTGGCCATAGCCTTAGGTTTATTATGTGCTTTTTTCCCCCCTCTAAAACATAGTATAATGACATGTCATTAGTTTAATATTAAAAAATAATTAATTGATCCTTAGACTTTCATGTAAGTTCTTTTCCTTTTTTATTTTTTCCTTTAAAACTGCAACAATGCTAAAATGATTATTAAGAATTGTTTGATTCATTAAGTGATGATAGGAATAAAAATAGACATTTATTTATAATAATAGTTTCTATTTCACTTCTAGCATTGGCATTTCTCAGGTGATTTGCCTTCTTTTGTGGATAAGTGAAATATAAAAATGAATTATCTTAATCACTCATTAACCTAAACTTGTTTTTTGCAGCTTGCAAACACCTTTGGGATAATATTCAGGAGAGCTTGGTTTGCACCTAACTTCTTTAAGTGAACTCTACAAATACTAGTGATGAGTCAAAAATGAACGTTCCTGGTTCTCTGGTTCTTTTTTCTTCCCCCCTCAAATATATTTTCCTCAAAAAATGGAGGGAGACTTACCAGTATGAGGCTTCACATTGTTGCTAACTCTTTGTGATACATTATAGCCAGTAGCATATGGGGGAGAGCCACCTCATTTCATTTTCATGTTAATGCTAACTCTAACATATGCTTTTGAATTGAAGAGGGGTCCCAAATGCCAATATATATTAAAAGAAATTCCCGGCCCCCCCACCCCCATTTACTCCCTTGCCTGCTCCTTTGAGGATGAGCGGCTGATAGGGCTTAAAATCATGAGTCTGCCTATTTTATCTGTACTGTTTAATAGAGAGCTATGAAAAAAAATGGCAATTAACATATTCAGACAGAAAATCATCCTGGCTGAATGACTCATTAAATAGTCGTATAAACAGGATGTGCTGAAATGAACTGGTACAAAATTTAGTTTCATTGGTCTTTTTGCTCATTATCAGCACTTTAAGAAGCAGACTTGTGGGTGCTTAGAGGACACTTAAATTCCTCTTTTCTCTCTTTCTCTCTCTCTTTTCCTTAAAAACATACCCCTCCCTCCACTCTTTGCTCCTGCCATTCCCACTTCTCTGACTGACTAACGTACCCTTTAATTGTGAAGTATTATGCTAGAAAGCTAACCAAGTTAGGGCTAAGAAATTCTGAGTTTTGTTTAGGCTGGTGGCTTTCAAACTCTGTTAACAATCAAGATGCACATGAAAAAAAAATTTTTTTTTTCTTTTAGCACACAAACATTCCAGAACTTCATTTCTTGGGATTCTAATTCATTAGATCTGTGGTAGGATCTAACAAGTTCCCAGTGGGATTTTGATAACCAGTCAAACTAGAGAAATACTCACTGATTTGTGTCCCCTCAGAGCAAAAGTCCTTTTCCCTGTGTACCTGACCCATAGCCAGCTGGTCTCCATATCAGTGGTTTGCAATCCTTACTGCACATTAGAATCACCTGGAGACCTTGGCAAAATGCTGATGCTGGACTCTACCCCTAATTAAATGGAGGCATTTTAAAACCTCCCTGGTGATTAGAATGTATAGTTAGGTGTGAGAACTTCTGTCCTACCCAGGCAGATAGAGAACTAGGGATAGCTGCAAAATTCCCTTCTGTTTTTGTTTTATAAGTAACTTTTACTCCATGCTAAAGCTCCTTTTTTTTTTTCTGCCCCCTCCCCATTATAGCCACTGAAGCACAACTTTAACCTAATTAGCTCTACCAGAGTCCTCAGCATTTATGGATAGGCAGCCTGTTCTGAGAAAGGAATATAATTTCTATTCCTACATTGTGATAGCTTACTCTTCCGTCCTACATGAAAACCACATCTGTGATGTGCAGATGTGTTGGTACAGTGTTAGCACTCCACAAAGGCCAACTAACAAGGATATTAAAAGATAATAGATTAGTGAAGGAAAGAATGTTCATCGATAGAGTCCCTGTATGTTTTAAAAATAACGCTGAATGAACAGATATCTTCTTAAGTAGTGACACCAAGCTGGAACCTTTCATTACATTGACAAATACTAGTATTTCTTGAATCTGTTCTGTAAGAAGGTCTGAGATCATCCCACAATTAAAGATTAAAAAACAACAACAACAAACTTTTTCTATTTTACAGGAAGAAGGAAGAATTCCGTAAAAATAATCTTTACAGGTACATGAGAACTATACTTACCTGCTTCTCAAACATGGTCCCTAATTTGCGGAGATATTTATAAATCGAAGGGGAAAGATAATCATTTCATGTTACTTAATATCAAGAAGAAATCTGTCATCTGTTGCATAGAGTTCTTTGTCCTCTTACACAGAACTTTCTTAATATTTAATCTAATTGGGGTTATTTAATAAATACACCTTTTAAACACCAAGGAGAGTCTTTAAGTTATGGATTAGACTAAGCCCCTGAGGAAGCCTTTAGGTATCAGGACATCTCTGACCTTGAGAGAGAACCCCAACAACCACTTCCATTCACTAGAAAGGAAGAGGGGTATACGTAACAGACTCATAAACTCTTCCCCACTTTCAGACTAGTAAGAGTTAGGACTTTATCTGGTGTACACTTACTTGGATAACAGGAGATCTGGGCAGTTATGCTTTAGACGTTGGGATGCAGGGCTTACTCCCAGTTTCATGTAAGGGTAAAGTCAGTACTTTCAGGACCTGAACATATTTCCCATGGTGCTTCACTCTGGTCACTCCAGTTTCAGCTCTAGGACCAAACAGAGATCAGTTGACTGGTTGAGTCATTTTGGTTTTGACATCTGTTGTTGTATTTAATATAATAAAGAGCTTACTTGCAAAAATATATTGATAGACTCCCAGGAAAGGAAACAGTTTTGACATGCTGGCAGGGCCCGTGGCCATGTGTGTCACCGTGGTGGAGGATAATTGTCCTATTATTTTTTTTGTCAGTAGGTGTAACAAGTGGGTAGTGCTTTGTGTATTCCACTGTGATGAATTAATTTTGTGTTCCTTGTAGTAGCACTGATCATAATGAATTAATTTGGTATTCATGTAGATGTCAGTTCTTTTCCCCCTCTTTTCAGTTTAATGTAGCTTTAGTTAATGGATACTTTAAACATGTGATGCATCTGATCCTGCTCTCATATCATCTTCCTGTAGTTCCCTTCTGCCATATTGTGTGCTATTATGATTTTTTTATACTTAATCTAATGTAAAAATAATTAATGTTTCAATAATGTATTTTAACACTTTTCCTTTACAAAATAAGAAAAATCAGATAGTTGTGACAGTTATAGCTGTCAGGTTCAATGATAATAACTAATAACTTGTATATTTTAGTTTGATAAAAAAACTAAGCCAAATGTTGTAATTTGTAGCTTTATTGAAGGTAAATATTATATTCCCATATGCAAATGTGAGATAATGAAAACGGCATGCTGTATGTAATAGTTTGCTCTTCTTTTAATTTTTCCATTACTTCTTTTCCTCACAGAGAAGGTTGATAAATGTATGTGCATATATTATTTATCTGTTCATGTAAGGACACATAATTGGCTATTAGATATGCTAATTGCATAAATAGATCTTATTCAAGCTCACTTCCTTTTCTGTTTATAAAGTAAATGTTTTTGTTAAATTGGAATATCTACTGAAATAGAAGCACTTGATTTAGGATTGAGACACCAGGTACCTAAACAAAAGTCAGACTGAATCTTGGGGAACTTCTTTTTTTTTTAACACCAACTTGGGCTTTAACCTATATACTTCTTAATTTGCTAATCATGTTGACTAATTATTGAAGGTATTTATAATAGAACAAGCATATCCTTCATTGCTCACCTAGCTGCTTGATTTACTTCCACTGGGACTCTGGTTGTACCTTTTGAGAAAAGATTTTTTGTCCTTGGGGACATCAAGATGCCATCTGGGATTTTTTTCTTTCCACTTAAACTTGAAAATAGTACCATCTTCCAGATACTTCCCTGTGACTTTAAACTTTAAAACAGTTTGTCTTTTATAACTCCTGTGAAGTTTAAATCCAAGTAGCATCTGTATTGCTTCTAGAAGGCAGTGTTTCAGCACTTGATAAATTCTGCACATGCTTTACACTACACAGAGCATATAAAGACGTTGGGATGGGTGGCAGGAAATGTGTGGAGTTGTACCCCCCATCCTATGAGTTTGTTAATGTCTCCTTTCTTAAATAAAAAAAAATTATTAAAAGAAAAAAATAATAAAGATGTTGGGACTCAGTAGCAAATGGCAAAGACCATATAACTGGGTTTCTGTTGCTTTCATTATTTCTGTTATTATTGCAACAGATTGTACAGTAATATGCTAACAAAGATTTATGGCTTCATGCAGCAGGAGGAAATGTTGGGATGGAAGGAAGAATTCATGTTAAAACGAGTGTCTGTAATACTAAGAGAAAACATAACTAGGAAAAAGCTCTAAGAGAATTGTTTTTAGTGTAAATATTTTCATTAACATTTGCTGTGGTTTGAAGATCTTGAAAGTAATTGTTTATGCATTTCTGGAATTTAGATATGTTATATGCCTATATGTGTATGGTTGTTCTTGGAAGGAGATCTTTTCTTCTTTTTTGTCTTGCTTCATGTTGAACTGGAACACATAGCTGTTGAATATGCAATGAACAGAAAATTTATGGAGGACAGAATTATGAGGATCTGAGGAAAGTTTAATTACTTTTATAATTTAGATAAGCTTCATAATTTATTGTAACACACTGTACTTTGGCACAATTTGTAACAATTATAAAGCACTTGAATTTAGGTTCTTTACTTGGCAGCTATAAACAGAGTTAGCTGTAGGAAAACTTTGAGTATTTACTTTTCTGCCTCTGTTTCCCAATGAATGCTTAGAATGGAGTGGTTTTATTCTTCTTTTCATCAACCATGTTTCTGGATACTCTTTCTCTGAAAAATGTGTGTAGTAGGTTTGTGATTATAAATACAGAAAGGAGCCATCTTACAAGGGGCATGAAGATAATAACTCTTGATGCCCAAGCTTGGGAGAAGCTCAGGTGGGCAAAGGATTCCTGCTTGAACTGATAAGAAAGTGCCTCACCATGGTCCAGGAGGAGGTGCAGTGATAGGGCTTTGGACTCTCAAGCATGATGTCCTGGGTTCAATCCCGGGCAGCACATGTGCCAGAGTGATGTCTGGTTCTTTCTCTCTTCTCCTATCTTCCTCGTTAATAAACAAATAAAATATTAAAAAAAAAAAAAAAGAAAGTGCCTCACCATTTTCCTTCTTGGGAACAGTAGGGCCTAAGTAATGCTCAGTGCTCAGAAATCTAACAAGATTCTTCTCTTTAGCCTATGCAAGTTTTATTTTAATAATAATAAATATGCAATATAAAATAGCTCCTTCTCTTCTGAGGCCTAGACAGAAATAGCTGATCATACAGTATGCCTGTTTATTTGTTTGCTTTCTTGTTTGTTTGATACACCAGAGTACTGTTCATCTTCAGCTTAGGTAGTAGTCTGGGGAATCTGGGACCTCTGGTATCTCAGACATGAAATTCCATTGCACAACTGTTGGCCCTATCTTCCATTCCCAAAATGGCATACATAATTAATCATATTTATTGATTTTTGTCATCTAAAAATGTGTATTTCTCTTATTTATCATGAAACTGTTAAATAATGAACAAAGTCTTGGAATGTCATGTAAATATATTTTATTAACATAATTATATTTCTTTTTGTGCCTGATACTCATATCGTCACACTTCCTTTTTGTAACTAAACTGCAGAACGAATCATGAAATCTCAGACTTCGCATCTTTCATAATTAAATGATCACAGCAGCTTTGTGTAATACTTTCAACTTTTAAAAGTGCTTTGTATTTATCTTTTTTTTTCTAGACAAGATTAAAAAATTGAATAATCATACTAGGTGAGAGAAAGATGATTATCAGCATAGGATTTTTGAGCCTCCAGTACCTTCTGATCCTTCTGATCATCTCCTCTTTCTTTGTAAACTGTTCTGGTGTAACCTGTGGAGTTTTCAGTACTCTTACATTATTGTAGGTTTTTGAAAAGTCACTTGGAGCAAAATACTGAAGAAACTCTTTTATTGGCTTGAGTGAATCAACATGTTGAATCAAACAGGCTTTGAATTGGTTAAAATAATAAAGCTAGTAGCCCTGTTGTTGAGCTCTTGATGATTAAAGAACCGAGCCTAAGAATGCAATTGTTTTCTTTTAAAAAGAAAAGAAAGACTCCAGGAGCTCCTTTGCGTTGTGTTTCTTTGTGTAGATTTACTTTTTAAAGAAAGACTCCATTATCTGTGTCAGATCTTTATAGGTAGTGCAGAAAGGTACTCCTTTCTCTTAATATAGGATTGAAAGGATCAAAGTTAATAACTTTTATCTGAGACACTTAAAAACCTTTATTGTCTTTATTTTCCTGTCAAGATTTATGTTCATACAAAAGTACAGTGCTCTTGACTGAATGTGTTCCTACTGTAAGGATCACAGGCAGTAGAACAATAGTTTCCTTCACTGACTTACTGGTGAGGGGGAATATGGTCCACTCTGCAAATAAATGTAGTTCTCATTTTCCTGATGACTTGTATCCTTAAACCCTTTTGTCGAGAGTAGTATTGTTCCTTATCCTGAAAAATGTCTTGTGACAGTATCACATCAATAGGGACTAAATTCAGGATCTGCAAAGTAGTGTTAGGTGGCTCTTTAAATGCAAATGAATCAGGACAAGTTTTTAAGTGACTTTAATAAGTCTGTTAAAACACACTATTTTGAAAAATAAAACCTTACATCAATATTACTTATCTCAAAAGACTTTTTTTTTTTTGCCTTCAGGTTTATTGCTGGGGCTGGGTGCCTGCACCACGAATTCACTGCTCCTGGAGGCTACTTTTCCCTTTTATTGCCCTTGTTTTTTTTTTATTCTTGTTATCGTTATTAATGTTGTTATTGGGTAGGACAGAGAAATCAAGAGAGGAGGGTAAGACAGAGGGGGAGAGAAACATAGACACCTGCAGACCTGTTTGACCGCTTGTGGAATGACCCCACTGCAGGTGGGGAGCTGGGGGACTTGAACCAGGATCAGCGCTGCTCCTTGCTCTTTGTGCCATGTGCACTTAACCCACTGTGCTACCGCCCTCCTCCTCAAAAGACTTTATCCAGAAGAGCCTTTATTCACATTGGACATCTTTTTTCTCAGTGAACATCCAAACCATCTTTTATCAGACTCCACAGTTCGTATTCATAATATACCACCCCCCCATGGAAAATATATACAATTGTGATTACTTTATTAGTGGGAAACAAGACTGTATTGGGGGAACTATTTTAATTCTATTTCTTCTTGGTTGTACATTATGACCAACTTTTTTTTCCTCTGAGAACAAACACAATAAATAATGTTTTGGCCAAAGGAGTAAAAATACAGCTGTTGGCATTAGCTAGGAAAGTTAAGGATATAATTTAATATTTAAGTAAGCGAGTGAGTGCAGAATCATACAACTTAAGAAAATGCTGCAAAATTAAATCATTTCTAAAATTTGATATATTGTAATATTGGAAATCTCTTGCTGTGATTAACTGTCTTACAGTATCTTAATATGAACTGAGTTTATCTGATATGAGTTACTGCACTTTCTCTGTAGAGAAAGAGTTTGGTCTTTGGATATTTATGTTAATTTATAAGTTAATTAAATGGTGTACATTAAATAATTTATAAATTCATTTCCTCATATCCTTCTATGTTAAGCAGTTATTTGGGAGAAGTTTCAGTACTAAAGACAACTCTACTTCATTGATTAGATTGTAATATAGTTGTGAAAATTCACAAAACATTTTACTGAGAGTCGGGCAGTAGTGCACTGGGTCAAGCGCAAGTGGCACAAAGCTCAAGGACTGGCATAAGGATCCCAGTTCGAACCCCCGGCTCCCCGCCTACAGGGGAGTCGCTTCACAAGCAGTAAAGCAGGTCTGCAGGTGTCTGTCTTTCTCTCCACCTCTCTGTCTTCCCCTCCTCTCTCCATTTCTCTCTGTCCTATCCAACAACAATGGCATCAATAACAACAATAATAATAACTACAACAATAAACAACAAGGGCAACAAAAGGGAATAAATCATTATTAGAGCAAAGAGACTGAGTAAAAATAAATTAATTAACTAATGGATTAAAATATTTTAAAAAACCATTTTACTATTTCAATTACTCCTTTTCCTTTGAGCATTAGAAAGAAACTTTTAGACCTGGAGCTTTTGGAGACCTGTGAAGACACATTACTAGAAAATTTGAATGCATTTTGTGTTAAATTACTATAAACATTCTAAGACAATGTTATATAGTGATTCACATCTTACTCTGACCAAAGAACTCAGTTTTTGTGGAAATTCTTCCATGTAGGTAGGACACTTTACATTTTTGCAAATATTAACTCAGCCCAAGCTTTGTTTTCAAGTGCTTGAAAGTTGATGGTATCATCTAGTCTGTGTAAAAAATATTACTTGCTAGTCCTTTCACTTTGTTTAAGATAATTTCTTAGGGTAGCTCTGCTACGTGGTTTAACAATAGTCCATATATTGCAATGCTCATTGTACTACAGGCACAGATCATTGAGTCCACTACACAAATAGTTGACGTAATAATTGCCGGCTATGTTACGGTGTTATAGACTCTTATTTTGTTGTTTTCTTCTCTCTCCCTCTCTCTCTCTCTCTGTGTCTGTCTGTGTGTGTGTGTGTGTGTGTGTGTGTGTGTGTGTGTGTGTGTGTGTGTGTGTGTGGTTTTCTCTTTCCATCTTTCCATCTTGGCAGTTTGGGTATAAAGATGAGCAGTGAATCCAGAGCCAGGCCTGGAAGATACACCCAACTTATGACTTTGAGCAGGCAGTATGAATATGTATAGCAGACAATGGGAAGAACTGGGTATTGCAACCCCTATTTGAAATTCTCTCAGTCAGTAGACACACTTATTCTGTACATGGCAAACAAAATAAATGTCCCCTGGCAATGTCTCCTCCTCCTCCTCGGCATGAAGGAAAGCAGTCATAGGACCTGGTTATTTCCCCTACCTTGTCGTTTTGTGTTTATTAAAATATATTTGATTACAGCAAGTGAAAAAACAAGCTGGGTTTTACGTGAAACTTAAGGACAGTGTTCTAAAGACTGTATATAATAATTGTCAAGATGATCTTACAGAAATACGGTTTTAGGCACCAGAGAGTTGGCTTAATGGGTCGAGTGCCAACTTTGTAGGTGTGATGCCCTGAGATCACTTCCCTGCTCTGTGTGTGCTGGAGCAGAGCTCTAGCCACTCTTACGAATTTAAATAAATATTGGAAAAAAAAAACACATATTCTTGGAAGTTTCTGTAAGAAGGAAAGTACAAAAAGTGTAATCATACAGTTCTTTTTCCTGGAACCGCAAACTGCTCCTTTTAATTCTACTAAGTTTTTTAAAGGTAGAGACTGTCCACGTGAGCTATTTCAATGGTCTACTGCTATTGTTTTAAACTGACTTTTTGTTGTCTAAATCATTCATCCATCTAGGTACAATGTAACAATAAAATTTAAAAATGCATGGGAACAATTACAAAGCAGAAAACAAGCTCTTTAACTCTTTAGTAAAGAAAGGAAGGACCGAGTGGTGGTACATCTGGTTGAGCGCCCATTACAATCTGCAAGGAACCACTTTCGAGTCTCCAGTCCCCACCTGCAGGGGAAACCCATGCTGTAGGTGTTTCTCTGTCTCTCTCCTTCTCTACCACCCCCTTCTTTTGATTTCTGGCTGAATCTATTCAATAAATAAATAAAGATAACATAAAGAAGTTTTTAAAAATGAAAGTGAAAGAGATCCTGTCACAGACATGGTATTTCTTGAGGGAATCTTTAAATGCATTCTGAGACATTGGTTATTGACCCTGGTTTCTGTTTCTGTGGTTACTACTGGATATGATGCTATCTGATGTTCTGTTTGACTCTTAGGTTCTATGTACCTGGATCAGAGATTGACTTGCTACAGAGCTGGTCCCTAGATGCCCTCAGCACTGAGACATTGTTGATTTCTCATGTATAATACAACTGCACAGAAGTACAATTCATACCAATCGGAAGGAATGTTTAATAGGTTCTGAGTATAGCAAACTACTTTGCAATTTGAATCTCTATGCGAAATTCCGAAAAGCTTCCTTTTGATCAAATCGACTGCCCTCAAACACACATGCTCCTTCTCTTTGTTTCCTCCTTTGACATTCTGTTTATTTAACTTCTCTTGGCATATGAGAGTTTTAACTATGCAATTTTAAAGTCCATATGCAAAACTAGAATGTGTCAGAGAAACCTAGGAACAGATTTATAAAATGAGCTATGAAGCAAGCACATTGCATGTCCTTTAACATCAAGGTGTAAATGGAACCCATTAAACCATTAGGTAAGTGGTAATAGGGAGCAAGAGCCTGATTCGATTACAGAGTCTTCTGTATATGAACGCTGTATGTGAAAACATAACACTTGATCTTCACCACAGTGCCATGAAGATTCAATTAGAGGACTGGTATGTGCCCAGATTTGGGGACATAAAGGGCAACTGGAATTTGAAGGAAAGATGGTAAAGAAACACCTGCAAAAATCTGCTTTTCTGTGCAACAGACTGGGTAATTGCATATGCAGATGGATAGTTAGGGATATAATTACTTGATTTGTGAACACAAATGCCCTTTCAATTGTGTGCATGTTGAATTTTGCAGTGACAGGTGCGTGCAGATTGCTGTATGTGTATCCTTTGCACCCCTGTTTAAATATTTGGCCTGGAGTGTATCTTTCATTCATTCTGAATGGAACTGTTCTCCCCCACTGATGGGCTGGGGGAATTGTTATAGCTCTTAATGTCTCTACAACTTTTTTTTCCTCATAAATAATAACCTTAATTTGAAACCTTGACTAAAAGGAGGACTGCATACAGGCATGTGGTATAAGGGCTTACGAATTATGCACAGTAATTCATTTTTTTTAAAGCTGTTGGATGTAACTCATTAGTTTTCATTGTTTTCTCAAAATAAGGAAAACTATTAACCAACACTACAGACTAATAGCCCAAGATTTTTTTCCCCCCATAATCAGTTGAAGTTTAATGGAAAATCATCCTTTGAAAAACTTCTTTTTTCTCCCTTTTTCTTAACCTTTCCATTAATACTTTTGAGATGTCTTTTTCTAATCTCTCCTTACTAAATAGCGTTCTCAGTCATTCCCTTTCTATGTCAACATTTTTACACACACTGAAGATGTTCATCAAAATACCAAATGGGAATTTTTTTTTTTCTTAATTAAAGAATCTGTTTAGCACTTACTTATGTAGAAGACCAGATCATTTCCTGCTTCCTTTTTGGTCTTATGGGGAAAGTGAAGAAAGCGTTGCTGTCTCTTCTGATGAGGTCTCGAGTAGACCAGAACCACAGAGTGAAGTGTTGTCAATTGTTCAGAGATTGTTTAGGGCTCATTATATTCTCCATTGTAAATCAGACTATATCTAAATTATTTTTTGTTAGTGGAAACATATTAGTAGTAGACACATTTCCAGATTTACCTCTCTTCTGTGTGCATGATGTGAAAGCAATTACAGGCAATGCTTCCAATGCTGTACATCTATACATTGTGCCCATTTCACAGATGAGGAAACGAGGCACCATAGAATTTTACCTACCCATATCATGTAGCTAATACAAAGAAAGCAATCTGAATTCAGAAGAGTGTGTTTCATTCACTCATGTTTTTTCTGAAGTCCCATTAAAGAAACCAAGTCCTTAGTTGTCCAAAGAGGGCACATAAACTACAGAGATTCCAGTTTGACTGCTATGAAGACTTCATCCAAGTCTTATATTAATACCTTATATTAATACTTGTTTTTGCTGCTCCGGTAAGGTATGTTTAATTATGACTTGTCACTAAAACTGTGGGGATGAAAACTTGACCCATATGAAGGCTTGAAACTGCGTTATGGCTCTTAATATGCTGTGGAAAAACACAGGCATGGATAGTGATGTCGCTGCTCCTTGTGGGGAAGGGCTTCTACATGTTGCTGGGGAAAATGCTCAGAACCACCTGCTTTGAATGTGGTCTGATTGAATCAGATGACGGCTGCTTTTCATCACTGCGTTGAGGCTGGGATGTGGGGGAAGTGTTTTGTTTTGATATTTCACATGTGCTTAGGTGTTAGCGGTTTCAGATTGTTTAAGAACAGGCTCTCATCATTGAGTGTTGCTGAATCCTGTGGGGGATATTTGAAAAAAACCTTGGGTATTGCTAGGCCTGTTTGAAAATTATGTCTTCTTGTGTGGTGTATTTATTTGTGTTGAATGCAGATTGCCTCCTAGAAAATACAGATTTTTTTTGTTTGCTTTTTTGCTTATTAGAGGCCTGGATGTGTGTGTGTGTGTGTGTGTGTGTGTGTGTGTGTGTGTGTGTGTGTATGTCTCCTCCTGATTTTTGCTGTTTTGCTATCAGTCTATTAATCATTGAGGGCAGTACTTTCTCTTGAATTCATGGACTTACTTTTCTTTTTTCATATTCTGATACTCACCTGGGACTTGAATGAGCTTCTCTTTCATTGCAGTACGTTGACAACAATGGTAGGAAAGTCATTTCTCAAAGAACCCGAAAGAGATTACAACTCCCTAGTTGCTATAAGAATACTCTGGGCAGATCATTGGGAGGTAAGCATAGGAGAGATTTGGTACAAATTAGATTCCTTGGCCACACTGAGATGATTCTGCTTGAGTAGCTCTGGGAAGTACCCAGACATCCATGGTTGATCAGTTGATGCCAGTAGGCTTTTACACCTGCAGGACTCCACTACTCCAAGCAGATATATATATTAAAGATAGTGTATGAGAGAGAGACAGAGACAGAGAGAGAGACAGAGACAGACAGAAAGATAAGGAAAAGCACTGTTTCTTTTCCACTACTCCTGGAATTATCTTTCCATGCAGGTGTTTCCATGTGATGGCCTGGGTGTTTGAATCAGGGTCTTCACACTTTACGAGGTGAATCATCTCCTTGCTTCCTGCATATGTAGTTCAAATAAATATTTTTAAAATAACACACTTCATGACTTATAAAGTATGTCTGAGGGTCATTTGGCATTGAGAAAATGCTGACTCTTTTAAATACTGTAACATCTCAAAAGTGGGAGGTGCTGCATTCAAATAATCTGGCCGTTTTCTTGTAACTGGCAGGTGACTGGACTCCCCTTGGAATGATTCCCAGGGAGCAGCATCTTGGAATGTACCTAGAGGGGTGCACATTTCCACCAGTATTGAGAGTCAACCTCTCCGGAGATTCTGAGTTACAGAAAATCATGGGACAATTTGCAGGGTTAGAAATCACTGTCTTGTGTCTATTTAGTTTCACAGAATCCTTAAAATATGGGACAGGTGTGTTTGGAAAACCTGTTTTGTAAAGAGAGTCTTTTCTCCCTTTGCCTTCTCTTATTTACACTGAAGCTACATTTCTGAATTAAACAGAAAAGAAAAAGCATCAACAACAAAAGATTCCCAAGTCATACCAAAACTGTGGGGGAATTAGAGGGAGTTTCCTTTGTTTTACTTTATGACAACTATTTGGCTAGCCTTTTTGTTTTGTCCATCTAATGCCCTCTGCCAAGAAGATGAAGGGTTATAAGCATTAGAGACCCCACATCAGTAGGATTACACTTAGCCAGCCCAGCCAGTCAGCCATGGACAAGTGTGCCATTTCATGTGGGCAAACCTCTTTTAATTCTTACCCCAGGCCAGTTCTCCATTGTGCATTTTTCTGACCACTACTTCTTCCTTTCTTCATCTCTTCACCTTCTTTGGAGTCTAAAAACTCAGAAGAAAGACTTTAAAAAACTAGGTACTGTCTTTGAATTAGACATTGTGATGTAACAGAGTCATGGTATGTTTTTTAATATATACATCTACCTCTTTGCTTTTCTTCCTCGTTACTGAATTTTTGGAGAATGTTTGTTATGTGAATGCCAAGAGGAAAAATAGATGCATGCTGCATTTAAATTGAGCATACTGTTTGTTTTGTCTGTAAGACTGTAGCCAGTAAATATCCAGTAACCGAGGATATTCATAATCATAACTGAACATAGAACTTCGTTTTTTTGTTATGAGTATAAATATAAAAACTAGTATTGTTTGTTTATACTGGTGCAGTTTTATATTAAATCCTTTCAAATGGGGTGCAAAGCCTCCCTTGGATATATGATATATGTAAAGACTTTAAAAATCACACGTAGAATAAATTATACATTTGATTTGAACAGGGTTTGCAATTATTTGTTGCTTTAACAGGGACTTTTGAAGAACAAAATATATATAGCTACCTTTTTTTTTTTTTTTTTTTTTTTTTAGAAAATGGAGAACTTTGTACGCTATCCCTTAACTAAGACAGTAAGCTATTTCAGTGGTTGAGCTATGCTATTTCAATTTTTTTTTTCCCCCTCAAGGGTTATTGCTGGGGCCTGGTGCATGCTCTAGGAATCCACCACTTCAGGCAGCCATTTTTTTTCCTTCCTTCCTTCCTTCCTTCCTTCCTTCCTTCCTTCCTTCCTCCCTCCCTCCCTCCCTCCCTCCCTCCTTCCTTCCTTCCTTCCTTCCTTCCTTTCTTTTTTCCTTTCTGTCTCTTTTTCTATTTTATTTGATAGGGCATAGAGAAATAGAAAGGGGAGGGAGGAGATAGAGAGGGAGAGAGAAAGACAGATACCTGCAGACCTGCCTCAACACTTGTGAAGCATCCCCACTGCAAGTGGGGCTTGAACCCTTCTCCCGGCACTGGTCCTTCCCCACGTACTATGTATATTTAACTGGGTGTGCCACCACCCAGACCCCCTACTCCTTTTCACTTTAAAGGGCTAATAGTTTGTGATTTTCATTTTTTGACATTTTTTAAATGTTTCAAATTAATCTGTTACCCTGCCCTTGTCTGTTTTTTATGAACCCCATCTAATATTTCAGAGAAATAGTAATGAATAATAATTTAAAAAACTGTCCTTGCTGGATAAACTGTTTTCCTCTTTATTAAACTGCACCTTGTAAGAGTGTATCTGTTGATATTTGATAAAAATTTAGTTAAAATTATTTGTCATTCCTTTTTATTTTTATTCTTTTTTTTTTAAAGATTATGAGTTTGGATATTTAATATGTCCATTTGCTCACTCAAAATGTTTCAGTTAACTCTTTAGCAAGGCACTGCTCTAGAATCTGGACCACAGGTGTCTTGTCAGTACCCTTCTCTAAAGATTTCCTCCTGATAGTGGTCAATAAGCAATAATTATCAGTCTATTGGATACAGTGGTAATACTGGGGAAAAAATGGAAGAGTGTAAGGGATTGACCCACATAACCAGCTGAGTTGAAACTGGAAATGTGTGTTCTCCTGCTTAGAACAGTTGGAAAAGGTCTTTCAGATTAGTGGGTAAGTGAATGCTTAAGTTGTGACCCTGGATAATTTGAATGTTTTTAGATTTAAGTTTTGGAGATGATTTATGGTTAAGTTTGCAGGTATTTTTGAAGGCAAAGTACAAATTCTTAAAATCTTTGTATGTTAAGTCTATTGAACTTTATCAGCTTGGGTTATAGATAGCAAAAGCAATTTGCAAATGCATTTATATAGTGCATATTAAAGTTGAAGATGTCTAGAGTACACTGTTATTCAGAACTATTCTAATTTCTCTTCTCATGGTAATGAAACATGATTATATAAAAAGATAGAGCATGTCCCATCAAGGGCCAAATTAAAGTTCATACTCACTGTAAGAAGATAATCTATCACTTAAGATAAAGTAGTGAGAATACAGATGATATTTGTCATATGTTCTGCCTACATAATTAAAGCCTTAAAGATAAACTATTAAAAGATCAAATTCTGTGTAAGAACTTTCTGAGGATTTTTGCGTTTCAACTTTGTGAAGAATTTATATTTCATGCTGTAGCTCTCTTATTTGTTACACACCACACAGATATCTGTAATTGATTAATTGATGTGTGTATTTGTGTGTGTCTGTCAGTTGACTACTTCATTTATTCATGCTATACACATTTACTGGGTGGGGAAGATTGTTTTTCCAGGTGGAGGGAAGACATAGGAACTAGACACAAAAACCCTGCAGGTGTATTGCTTAGCAGTGCTACTCAGGGTAATACAAGTAACAAAGAAATACAGAGTACCTAGCCTCCATAAATTGAGGAGTCTTGCAACAGAGAACCACTGACAGCTTTTGTATGGAGAAGTGACAGTTGTCAGTGACTCATGATAGGCTACAGTCCTGTAAATCCTAAAGTCAGAGTCATTGATTTTCAGGCCCTTATTAGGAAGGCCAACAGTAGAGGAGGATAAGAGAGGGAGATTGGTAAAGGTATTAACAGTGAAGTAAAATAATTTGTCTGTAAGCATTCCTGAAAAAGAGTATCCAGATTTTTTTCCCTCTTTTTTTCTTTCACTGTTTCATTAGACTCACTCCTTAATGAAATAACACATCTTTTCCTCTGGGCATATTGAGTTAAATTGTCACCCTTTCACATCTACTCTAGTTCACCTTTTCTCTTGCACAATTTCTCTCTTCCTCTCCCTCCCCCTCCCCCCCTCTAATTTTTATTTATAAAAAAGAAACACTGACAAAAGCCATAGGATAAGAGAAGTACAACTCCACACAATTCCCAATACCCGAACTCCATATCCCATCCCCTCCCCTGATAGCTTTCCTTTTCTTTATCGCTCTGTGAGTATGGACCAAGGGTCATTATGAGATGCAGGAAGGTGGAAGGTCTGGGTTCTGTAGTTGCTTCCCCACTGAACATGGGCATTGGCAGGTCGATCCATACTCCCTTGCTGGCCCTTGCGCTTAGCGCCATGTGCGCTTAATCCGCTATGCTACCTCTCAGTTCCCATAAATGACTCTTAACCCCTCCACACCACCCACAGAAATTTCCACAAATTTTTAATTACTCCAAAATATTGCAAAACATGCCTGTTATTAATACTAGTTTAGAGATGCTTTTCTTGGAGCTATGCGATGAATTCTCTGTTACAGCAATTACAAAAGTGTTACAGACCCAGACAGTGTGGCTTTTCAACACACTGGTACATTTAAGCAGAGTTTTATGGGGTCTGCTTAGAGTTCTTATTTAGAGTCAAGAGACAGCTTTGAAAAGCAAATGAAATTTAAGACTTCTCTCCCACAAAAATACATGTAGCTAGACAAATAAAATTCTTTTACTATATCAGAAGTCTTTGGGTGTCTTGTTAAGTCTACCCTGCTTGTAAGTCTGGCCTCTACAGAACCCATCTTCCCTCCTAACCTCACCCCTTCATCTTCTCCATGTCGAGGCCATATATGTTGTATGTGTGTAGGGTTAAGGAGAAAGTGTTGTCTTTGTATCTTTTGCAGCTCATTAGTTTTTTTACCTGGGCTAAGTGCTCCTTCAATTCTTGCTGTGTGATAGATACTTGCAAAAGAGTCACCTAGCCCTCTTATTCCACAATCCTGTAGATCATTATTAAGTCACTAATAAAATTTAAGAAAAAAAGTTTCAGTGAGATCAGTGGAGGTGAGAGATGATGCCTGTCTGCGTCAGAGAAGAATGATATATCACTTGTATACTCACGTGCTTGCCTTTCAGTAGGTAAAGTTCATGTTTATCCAGAGTTGGTATATATGATTGAGTAACTTCCATCATCTTTTCCTAAGCTTAGCTGGAGGCATGAGAGGGGTGAGTTGGGGACAACAAAACACCCTGACTCAGTTGGCTTGAAGAAGGAAAGCTACTACATTATATAACCTACTCTAAAGTCTGACATTTCCATGCTTTTGTATATTGACTTCACTGTAGTAATGATGAAGCTTCTGCTACAGTTCTTCAAGTTGCCCAGAGAGACACTGGTCATTGAATATGTTTCTTTCCTTGGTAAGGAGAACCTAGGAAAAGACAGGCTTTTGTGTCTCACTGTCTTCTCCTTCTAAACCAGCCCCTGGGCAGGGGGATGCAAGGACACTGATTAATAACAGTACTCATAGAACTCAGGATTTGCTTCTGTAAGAGGTCAGAGGGTTAACTATGTGAAAGCAAACAAGCAAACATCAGAAAATCAGACTGCCCCTTCCCATAGGTCTGTTATTAAAATGGCAAAAAAGGAGAACGGACACTGGCCAGATAGAACTAATAGTATCGTTGCATCTTTTGATAGTCAAATGTTTTGATTAAATAACATTTCTTTCTCTTGTTCTTTGTATTTTTTTATAGTTCAGTTAACTTTTCCTCAATGCACGGGAGGCATTTGCTGTTTAATAAATGTATTTACATGCACTTTTGTACATGTAGATGATTTTCTGTCCACATGGAAACTGGTTTCCACAGACTCCTCCTCTTGTTTACTTCTGGAATCTGCTAGCATGACAATTAAGAAAAGAGGTGGTCTTTCAGCTTATGCTGATGTCTAGAATTTTCCTTAGTTGCCTCATTATTTGCAGTGGGGCTTTTTTTTTTTTAATCATATTATTTTCTTTGAGAATTTTCTGGTACAACTTAAAAATAACACATATCTTCTCTTTAAAATGTTTTGATTCCGTGGAGTTGAAGGAGGAGGAGGGGCATGAAGATGAGTTAAAGATGCTTCCTAGGGTCACTATTATTTTATCTTCTAGAGTTCTTCTATGAGACTGTGCTTGAGCACATACACAGGTGCACACACACAAGCCACTGAGACCTTGCACACAGCTCTTGGGCTCCTTTTTCATTCAGATGGAGAGATGGTTTAGGGATACAATATTGCGCCGAAACTTGTTATGTCAGTGGAACTCCCATGTGGCACTGGGGTTTGAACCTGGGCCATATACGTGGGAAGGCAGGCACTCTCCCTGGTGATCTAGCTCTATGATTCCTTATTTGGCATACTTTATTTAATTTATTTATTGGAAAGATTCATGGTTTCCTGTAAACAGTAAGTACAGTTGTTGGTAAATGTGTACAATCTCTCAGTTTTCTGTTTAATACTCTCACCTCAGCTTAGCCCCCTACTCCATCATCATGCACCTGGATCTGAAAGCCACACCCCTCCCCCAAGTCCTTTACTTTAGTGCATATGTGCCATATTTTAAACCAAAGTCCTGATAATTAGTATGTTTGGATAGTAAATGATTAGTTTGTGAGATGAAAGTTAACCTTTTCAGCAAAGAACATTTTTATTTTGAAATTGGAGTGTCAACTTCTGAAGTTTGCTCATATCTTCCATAACAGAAGAAAAGCGGTGAGAATAAGTTTGGAAAGGAGTTAAGAAGAGAAATTACCAGTACTCCTTACAGCTTTTACAATGACTTGCCTTGAAGACTTAAACTAATTCCTGAATTTCTCTGATGCAGTCAATATAGGATTATATGAGAAGATGGAAGATTGTGTGTGTTTTCAGAAATTGAAAGTAATAGATAGGTATAGAATATTTATAGTTGTGTCCCTGACATTTTTATTATGATAATTAACCAGAACTTTAAATATCAATAACATTCTCGGGGCCAGGAAGGTGGCTTGGCTACAAAGTACATGAATGAGGTCTTGGGTTCCATCTCTAGCACAGCACAGAAATGAAAAGATTTTCAATAATGTCGATCTGTAACTGCTATCTTAAATAGACACTTCTGCCTTACTTTGTATCTCAGAAAGCTGTTCTACTAGATAGGTAACAGTTGTTTTCTCCTCTGTCCTGAGGCCAATGATTGTATAATATATATCAAATCACTGGGGTGCATATCAAAGTGAACATAAAGAGGAAAATATTTCCCTTTACAGTAACCATATAAAAGATTATTTCTGTCAGGAGATAACACATACATGAAGACAGTTTGACTACATTTTTACTATAGAAATCACTGAACTGTAGATTTGCACATAACTCCTAGATGGTCACATGACTGATGAGTGTTTTAGTGTGTTGAAAAGTATTGGTCTCCATTTTTCCTGTTGATTCTTAAACTATGCTGTGTATTTGTGAGACATTTTTAAGTATTGGGGAAATTTATGTTTAGTGTAACTCGTGAATCTGTTATTTGTGGGGGCTGTGCGGTAGTTCAGTGGCTGAAGTGCACGTGGCGCAAAGCGCAAGGACTGGTGTAAGGATCCCGGTTCAAGCCCCCGGCTCCCACCTGCAGGGGGGGGTCACTTCACAGGTGGTGAAGCGAGTCTGCAGGTGTCTATCTTTCTCTCCTTCTCTCTGTCTTCCCCTCCTCTCTCCATTTCTCTCTGTCCTATCCAACAACAACAACAACAATAACCACAACAATTAAAGAAAAAAAAAAACAACAAAACCAGGGCAACCAAAAGAGGGAAAAAGCTTCTAGGAACAGTGGATTCATGGTGCAGGCACCGAGCTCCAGCAATAACCCTGGAGACAAAAAAAAAAAAAGAAAGAAAGAAAAAGAAAAGAATCTGTTATTTGTGATGATGTATGTAAGTGGTAATAAGATAGATGACGTACAGTTTTATGAATGTTTATCATATTAGGTTATCCTTGAAATTATAGGGACACCACAGATGTTGTATAACTTTAGGAATCCTGTTAATGTTTTTGTTGTTTCTTTGTGTGCCCAACTTATGTAATGGGCTGATGGCCCATCCATCTAGTTAACTGACACTATATACTATGCTTTCTTCCTCTCCTGCGCTGCCTTGCCACCTACTTGAAGGCAGAAGGAAAAGCTAACTGGATACAAGCTCTGTCCTCTGAAAACTTATTTTTCAGGGGGAGAGGGAAAGGATTCATTGAGGATTCATTGAGGATCATTCAAGTGTGGCAAGTCCAAGGAAGGAGAATAAGACACCTGACTTAAAAGGATAAGGAAAGCTTCCTTATGGGATTTATGCTTCGATTGAGAATTGAAATAGGAGTGAAACTAGCAAAGTAGGGAATTGAGTGATTGGAGTGGATCTGACAATATTAGATGAAATCCATGTTCAGGTTTTATAGCATGAAAATCAGTGATATTGAGGGAATTGGAGAAAACAACACCAGAGTATGTGGATGCTCTGTCAAGATGTTCTTCACATCCATAAATAAGAAAACCACTCTAAACCTGTTATTTATGAGGAATGAATCTTCAGCTGTGATTGGAGTCAGCCATACAAGGAAATTTCATTCTCCACTAAGATTTTTAATTGATGGTCCAGATCTATTCAAGCTACTTGGTATTCCCCTGGCTTCATTGTTCATTCCTGTGATGGTCCTAGTCAGGTCAAAGTGTAGGAGGAATACTGCTTCTTTGTACATGTGTAAAACTAGTAAGTAGAAGAATGAAAAAGAAAATAGACTTAACATTTCTATAACCATGATGAATTCCAGCTTTAGGGTGGTAATATGGAGGTTAACAGAGTAGAGAGGTGGAAGGATAATTTCTCTTCACTAATATGATGGACCTATTAGAGATTTCCATTCTAAAAATCTGGCTTTTCAATTATATGAACCTGTAAATTCTCTCTAAGTAAGGGTATTTTCCACTAGACTGCAATGGAAATTGCCTTGATCTAGATGTCTCTGTGAGCTCCAAACACACCTACTTATTTTGTTAGCTGTTATACTTGGGTGACCAATGGATGATTGTCTAAAATCTATTCATTTTTTTAACCCCGCTGCTTAACCAAAATCCTTTAGACAAAAGCATATACACACTCCCTACCCATTCTCCTTGTCCCGCTTTCCAAAATTAGTTGTTTGGTCCTGTCTGTCCTCTTTCCCAATATAATTCCGCGCTGTTTCATTATATTTTGCTATAACAAGAAATATTTCTTTGTTTTGCCTTCATAACTCATTCTCCACTCTACTACAGTTTGCAAAATGCAAACCTCTTGCTTTTATATTTGAGTTCCTACACAAAGTTTTTAGTCTTAATTATTAAAAATTCTTAGTAGGGCAGGGGTAGATAGCATAACGGTTATGCAAAGAGACTCTCATGCCTGAGGCTCTGAAGTCCCAGGTTCAATCCCCTGCACCACCATAAGCCAAAGCTGAGCAGTGCTTTGGTTAAAAAAAAAAATTCTTAGTACCGTGGTCCGGGAGGTGGCACAGTAGATAAGGCATTGGACTCTCAAGCATGAGGTCTTGAGTTCAATCTCCAGCAGCACATGTACCAGAGTGATGTCTGGCTCTTTCTCTCTCCCCTATCATTTCTCATGAATAAATAAATAAAATCTTTAAAAAAAATTCTTAGTACCCTGTACAAGGTCATGTCTTCTGCCCCTGCTAAGAATCATCGTTTCTTCTTGGCCACCTCTGTGACTTTAATACCTCTACCCTCTGTGCTCCTGGAGTGTCTTGCTGATCCTTGTATATGGAATGGTTGCTTGTGTTTTAGTGCCTTTGTACATACATTTGTTTTTCTGTCCTTGAAAGATTCTGAGTTTTATATAATGGCCAAGTTTCAAGCAGACAGGATAGGACTAATGTTGTATTACCAGATTCAAAGGAGGTCTCAAAACTTTACATCAGGCTCAACCTGATGCTGTTGACTGGCTACGGAAGAAGGGCAAACGCTAGAAGAAGAAGACTAAGACGGTGAACAAAGTACCATTGAAGTAAATGTCCTCTGGGGTCTCAGATTTCACCTGAATCTAGCTGATGTTTCCTGCTTTTATTCTCACAGCCCAGAAACATATCCAAGTGTTACATAGCTGTTGATATAGACTACCTTGGTGCGGACAGGAGTGTGGGAAGCCACTGATTTAATCATCTTTCATAGCATCCCAATCTGGAGGTAGAAGACTTTTTCCTTCTTTTCTTTATTCTCCCTCTTTCTCTCCCTCCCTCCCTTCCTTCCTTCCTTTTCCCTCCCTCCCTCTCTTTGTTCATGTGCTGTCACTGGGGTTCAGTACTTGTATGACAATACCAGAGCCTTCTCCCTCTCCCTCTTCTTTTGTCTTTTATAGAGTCTGAAAGAAATAGAGAGGGAGGAGGCAGAGAGAAGGAAAGAGAGATACACCTACAGCAATGCTATACCACCTGTGAAGCAACCTCTCTCCCCCATAGGTGGGATCTAGGAAGCTGAGCCCATTTCCTTGCACTTGATGCACATGTGTGTTCTACCGAGTGCACCACCACCCCAACTCCACAGGACCATCTCTTTTTTCTTACTTTATTTATTTTGGATAGAAACAGAAGTTGAGTGGTCTGGGAGGTGGCGTAGTGGTGAAGCTTTGGACTCTCAAGCATGAGGTCCCGAGTTCGATCCCCGGCAGCACATGTGCCTGAGTGATGTCTGGTTCTTTCTCTCTCCTCCTATCTTTCTCATAAATAAATTTAAAAAATCTTTAAAAAAAAAGAAAAGAAACAGAAGTTGAGAGGGAAAAGGGAGATAGAGAAGAATAAGAAAGGGAGAGAGAGGGAGAGAGAGAGAGAGAGAAAGAGGGAGAGGGAGAGGGAGAGAGAGAGAGAGAGAGAGAGAGAGAAAGAGAGAGAGAGAGAGCAGTGCTGTTTCACTGCTCACGAGTGTCGCCCCTCTGCAGGTGGGAACTGGTGGCTTCAACCTGGCTCCTTGTGCATTGTAATGTGTGCACTCAAGCAGGTGCCTCACCACCCAGCTTCTATTTCTTTTCTTTTTTTATTGGATAAAGAAAGAAATTGAGAGTGGAAGGGAAGAAAACCCGGCAGATAGACAGTGGCAGCACTGCTTTACCTCTCAAGAAGTTTGCTTTCTATGGGTGGGGGCCGGGGCCTCGAACCCCAGTTCTCATGCATATGTACTGTATCCTGAATGCACCATTACCAGCCCCAGGATTAGTCTTCAAGACTATTTCTTCAGACAGCAAAATGGGGACTGTTAAAAATTTGTGTAAAATGTTGACTTGGATGTGTGTAAGCATGATGAAAACCAAGGCACAGCAGATGGCTACAAGAGCCAACCAAACATGGTGAAATTGGACACTCTGGGCTGTGGCCTACCTGGTTTCCTAAGATTTCAGCAATAACTTTCTGCATTCCTGGGAATGTAGATTTGATGTGCTGAAGAGAAGCAGTCCAGGAGTCCTTCATTTTTGTCATCAGTCTGGTTTTTGGTTCAGGAACACAAACATCAGATTCTGTGCAACTGAATATTTAACACTTATCTCTCCAATGAGATTAGTATAGCCTCCTTTAGTAGTAATTGTGGGAATTAAGTGGGGGTGATCTGAGTAACCTATTTCTTAGTAAGAACAATTGTTTTCTCTGACGTGGTGATAAGCATTTAATAACAGTGCTCTTCAAATCAAAAGCAAAGCCCTGATTCATACTCTTTGCCCATTTCCAAGGTGGAAATGCTTTTACCACTGTTGGTTTGGAGTTGAGAAGATGTGTACGTGTTGCCAGTCCAACGCACCACGAGGCCATCCACACCTTTCCTCTTCCCGTCTGTGCTCTAAATTGCTATTCCTTTCCAAGTTATGATTCTAGCCTGTGCAAGGTCTTTCTCTTCAAATGCTATAACTTGTATTATTCTCTCAGTAATCAGTTTACTTTTGTATAATTTATTTCCCAGTTGAGATTATGTATTTCATAATAGAAATACATAATACAGAAAGAGGCCTATTTTGTATTGATTAGGGTGTCAGCTGTCATGCTGTGATAATAATAGTAATAATAAGTATGAGTCTCCCCCCCTCCTTTTAGTTAAGTTACTACTGTATTTCAGGTTCTGTGGCAACATTTTTCATAAATTGTTTCTCATTATAACAGCATAGGAAGTTAGATGTAACCATTCCTATCCTAAAGATGATCTAAGATACTTGAGAATTCTTCGAAATTATGCAAATTGCAAGCAACCCACTATTCATGGTTGCGAGATCATGGTTGGGAGAAAGTGAATGTATTGGGTTTATTTTCTTGATACAGATGAGACTGAGCAGCCTGAGAACATTTGGTGCTCAGAGGGAGGAAATGCTAAGAGGGGAAAACAAGTCTGAAAGGGAGAGAAGGATAGTTCAAAGACCAGTTTCCCATGCTTCACAATTCTAACTAGTGCCAGCTCTAACTGTGTATGTTTGCTTTGCTTGGAAGATAGAATCATAGCGCCAGAATTCACGGAAGTCTGTTTTGGAGGATGCATTAGTCAGGGCATGCTAATTGCTGGAACAAGCAACTCCCAAATTTTAGTAGCATAGCACTGAAAAGGATTATTTTCCATTTGGTGTCACAGACCTATGGGTGTCTGTACTGCTTCAGTCTTCCAGGTTAGAGTTCTTTGATTTTGCCATTGCCTGGGGCCTCAGGAATTCCATTGTGGTGGGCTAGACAAAGTAGAAGGAGAAAGCACATGGCGGGGTCTGGGAGTCATATTTAAAAGAGGCGAGAGGTAGTTAGTTCAGTTCACGTTCTATTGGCCAGATCAGTCTTATGTCCCTACTTCCCTGTAATGGGCAGAGGGAGATACAGAGATTCTGTAAGGTTTGGGGATGGGAGAAGGAGGCTAGTGAAACCAGTGAAAACACAGTTCAGTCTCAGCCACAGAGGGTTACACCACAGAGGGACTTGAGATTTGAGTGATCATAAGCTTTCCAAGGTGTTGAGTTTTCAGAGGGCCACTACCATATGATACACACAGCTTCTAGAAGACACTGGCCTGTGGCCCTCTGATGACCTTTAAGTGGGAATTTTTTCTTCTCTGAGAAGATAATGTGCATTTCAAAAGTTGTTTGGGCCACTAATGAAAGTCAAGATGAGGCTGATTTATCAAACAAAAATCCCTGCTTAGAAATTTAAATGGAAACCTACAAAAATGCCTAGGATGAAAGGAAAAAAAGATACTAATGCAAAAAGGCAAAGGTACACATTTTCTCCTTAGAAAGCCATTGACATGGTTCATATAATTCAATTTCACTTTCTTAATGAGACAATTTTTTAAAAACAAATTATCTAGAGGCTTTCCATAAATGTACTATCTAATGTTCTAATCTCTGCCATAAATGTTGCAATGTTTAAGATGTAAAATCGATTATTTTAATTTATGAACTGGTTATTCACAAAGCCATTTAGATCTCTTTATGACATATAATTCTGGGCTTTTCTCCGGTTTTGGAATAACTGTTGTTGCAGACTCCTGAACAGTGTCTTGAGATAAAAAGGGAGAAAGATGACAGGGGATGGGCATTTTAAAAATAAAATACAACGCACTGGGTACAGGCAACAATTTATGTTGTCTTGCTTTGCATTTATTGCACCAATTGCTTTGGTTTCCTTCTCTACTGGGCTTGTAGTAGTTCTTTCTTCTACTTCTTCTTCTTCTCCTCCTCCTCCTCCTCCTCCTCCTCCTCTTTTCTTGGCTTCCTTATTTGTAACTGCAGATTTTATGGTTTCTTTTGCGTATCACTTGCCTCCCAGAATCTGGCGCAACCGTTTTGAGTAGCTGAACGATTTATTGAGGACAGATCATCTGAAATGTGGCTTAACTTTAGTAAAGCAGAAGGAATGACATAAGGTTAGGTGACTGATGTGTGAGTTTTTGAATTTGATTTGGTTTTACATGGAAAGGTTGAAGCAATGATCCATGTATTCTAATAAAAATCATCAGTACAAATCAAATAAAATCTGGCTTAGTGGCTATTTTCCCACTGTATCACTCATGGCTAGCTTGTGCTGTTACAGACCACATTTGGCAGGCAGTGTTTTTCCTACCACAGAATCTTAAAGTAACATTACAGTCTTCGCTATGTTCAGAAGGCATCTTCTCTAATCAAGCGTTCTACTAATCTCATCAGATAAATCATTATTTTGGACTGACAGATCTGACTTCTCCTGGTCCCCTTCCCTGCTTCTTGTTTTCTCTTAAGATGCCTGGTTATCGTCATTCTTCTGGTCTTTGCTTCTATCTCCTTTCAAACTAACTACATTTCTTCCATTCCTGAGGAAGAGTTACAGCCTTTTACTGCTCTACTTACTGAATTTGTAAGACCAGTTCATTATAGCCACTCAACTCTTGCTGACCGGTTGTCCATTGATAATCATCAGATGGGTAGCCTACTTCCGAGCTGCATGTTTACAAAAAGGAACACAAAAATGCATAGTCCCATGAATTTTTGTGATTAAACTTGGGCAAATATCAGATGATATGCTTTAATGCATTTCAATTTCTATCACAAGAGGTGTGTTTGCAAAGTAATACAGATGTATTTTGACTGGTTCAGTTATGACAGTGTTATGAAAGTGAAAGTAACAGTAGCAACATGGTTTGGGTAAACTAGGGGCTCAGTTTTGTCTGGTAGACGTGGTCTTTCTTGGACCAATCCCAGAACTCTGTTATTTTGGTGATATGGTGTTGATTGTGTGGGTTGCAAGACAGTTCAGAAAGGTGAGATGGGAAATTTAATTTTCAATCATTATATTTAATTTTTTAATTTAAGCAAGTTTTCTCATGGAAACTATTTGGTTACTTGTTAGAATTAGAGGAATAGTAGTAATAACATGAAAAGATAAACATATGTATTATGGAGAATGTTCTTTTTATATAAAATAGTTAACAAATTTCTTTTGTGTTTTTGTTCTTATGTTCTTGAAAAACCTGTGTTAAGTTAGCTCATACCTATGTGAACAACGTCTGATGACTTCCAATTTATACACGTTGACTTGAACTAAATCATTTATAATTAGATGGCTCTAAAATATTCTCAAAAGCAGAACACCAGACAGCATGCTGAGTCTACTGCTAAAGACTTCAGATAGTATCTATTGAATATTTGTCTCATTTCGGAACTGTTTTTGAAGTGAAATCATTCATACTAAACAACTATTGGTACATTCAACTGTGCATATTGTATTTGTGTGATTTTAAATACACACTTTTTTTTTTAAAGCCTAACTAGGTAGAATCTTTGATAATGTCTGAAGGGGAAAATATTTCTAAGCATTTAAAAGTCAGAGGTCTGTTCAGCTTACAAGTGATCTGGTCTTCATCTAAGAGTTAGAGGAACCATTTCACAGTAACTCAATAGTGTATAAAAATGTGTCTCTTATACCAAAGGGCAAAGGTCCACTCTCACACAGTCTTTTCTATGCTTAAGCTTCTTCACTTTGTGGTGGCTTCTGGTTATTTTGTGTACCTGATCTCAAATTGTGGGAATATAATCTTTGCAAAGTTTCAATTTATTTCCCATTTTCACTACATTTTCGATGCCAGTCTATGAAAATCACACGTGATACTTTTCTCCATCCTAAGTGTCCCTTTGATTTTCATTGACAAGTACTGCTGCCATGACATATGTCCTTTTTACCCTGTGGTTTGTAGGATGTGATGGAAAGAAGCAAAGAACAGCTTTTGAGGATAACATCAACTCTAGAATGGATTGTTTAACTTGAGTTCATGCATTGCTTTGATTCACAAGTGTATTGTCAAGAGAAGTGGAAGAAAAATGGGGAAAAAAACCAAACACTATGGTTATCACTGATAGAAATTTAGTGGGGATGAGGTTTGAAGGAATTCTTACCTTATACCTTTTTGCATTTAATTTTCAATAAACTTATACTTGCAAAGGGGACAATTGCTATTTCAAAAGTAGAGAATTCCCACAATACTCTAAGTAAATAAACACGCAGAGTAAATGAAGGGTAGTCCTAGCATGTGTTCTGTATAAGCGGAGGAAAACGTGTACCTGTTGGAATATAGACTCTGGGTCAGATAAAGTATCGTATCAGTGGTAGGTGTTCTGATATTATAAGTAATCCACTATTTCAGAAAATGCACAAGGTACTCAAGGATAAACTTATTATAACCTACTTGCAAATGAGCCAGACTTAAATTACCTCATTTTAACTGCAACGTAAAATCCAAGGGCAGAGAAGCATTAGCAGACTAATTTTTTTTTCTCTCTTTACTTCTACCCTTGTCTTTTCTTGATTACTTTCCAGGTGAGGTCGTATACCTGTGGGTTTGTTTGTTTTGAGGTTCCTTTGGGATTTTGATGTCCAATCATGTTTGGGAATCAAAACCTTGGATCATAAATTACTCTTCCAGGAAGAGTGGCTAGCATCATTTTGAAACTGATTTTATTTCATTACTAAGTAGTAGAAACTTTTTCAAAATTGAGATGAAAGTGAATTTGCTTGGTTTGGGGATACGAAAGTGGTATAATATTGAATTCTTTTGCATTTAGCTTGGTTAGAGTAGCTTACAGGTGACAAGGTGACTTGCTCTTCTTAAAGTATCATTAAAAAATAAATGTTCTTCTTCATATTCCATTATCTCACAATTCAAATGACTAAAATTTTACTACATGGTTGAGATTGAAGCTATAAAGTTAGGCAAAGTGTATCCTGTTGAGGCCATTACATAAAGTAAAGAGATTCCCCCCACACCCCGTAATAGAAGCTGCTTCAATTTCACATTTATAAAGTATTTATTTTCCCTTTTGTTGCCCTTGTTTTATTGTTGTAGTTATTATTGTTGTTGTTTTTGATGTCGTCTTTGTTGAATAGGACAGAGAGAAATGGAGAGAGGAGAGGAAGGCAGAAAGGGGGAGAGAAAGATAGACACCTGCAGACCTGCTTCACCGCTTGTGAAGCGACTCCCCTGCAGGTGGGGAGGTGGGGGCTCCAATTGGGATCCTTACTCCAGTCCTTGCGTTTTGCGCCACGTGCGCTTAACCCACTGCTCTACTGCCCAACTCCCTTCAAATTCATTTTTATGGACCACTTCCCTTCAGATACAGGTGGAGATTTATAAAACTATAAACAATTTGCACATTTCTACAGATTTCCATTGTGTGTGCTTGATAGAAATTTACCTCTTTTTAATTGCATTAGAGAGAAAGAATTAGTAGTTTAAAACAGTAGGAACTACATGTTCTACTGTGATCAAGGAATTAGGTAATCTGGCTTGTTTGCTTAAGGGGTCTGTATCTTGAGACTTTTGTAGGGCAGTATTAAAGCTCTGAGCCTTCTTATTATGCCAATACCCAGAAGATTGCTTTAATGAGAAGTAAAGGGCCTTTTTCCAATTACAAGGGAATAACTGTATTAAGTTCCTGTGTTATGTCAACCTGCTTTGATTTGATTACTGCGAAAGAAATGGATTTATCTGTCAGTGTTACTTAATTAAGCCTTCTCATTGATGTTTTGCAGAGTAATATAGTGTGGTTTGCACATTTGAGCCTAAATACAAAGAAAATTGGCCTAAAACTAAGACATGACCCTTGAAGATAACATGTAAGATTGATTGCTTGTCATTGCCAGGTCAGAGGCTATAGTGTTAGACACAGGTGGAAGACTGGGATGTTGAAAGGATAAAATAAAAATCAGTTTATGGGAACAATTATTGTAAGCAACAGAGACTGCTAGAAAATCAGATGTGGGAAAAGATTTTTTTAAATATCTAAAATTACTTGGCTCCACCAATTCTAGTTAGGCATTTGGACTAGGAGAAGAGTTGAGACTAGAAGAAATAAGTAGATTTGCTAAAGTACAAAAGGAAATAGGAGAAAAAGAAAGCAGTCAGAGAAAGGATGCCATTTGGGAAAAGTGGACCATTGTGCTTATGCAGAGCAATTATTGCTACAAATATTTCAATTAAGCCCTCTACTCTTTTTGCAGGCAGCACAAATGGCACCCCAGGGAGAAAAGAGGTATAAGGGGATAAAAGAAAAGATAAAATTGTTACATGTTTTCTCTTGTCTCTTTTACCCTGCATTGGAATAAATTTAATAAATTGCTTATCAGGTAGTTCTTTCAAAATCAATTTGTATATTTAAATTCATTCATATTATAGATTTTGCAAAAATTATATGTGTAGTTTGAATATGCAAGTATAATTACATGTATATCTCATCAGGTATATTTTATTAAGGAATGAAACATTTAAAACTTGCTGTGTTTAATCTTTTATTTTCTAAATTAATTACATTTTCTCACATTTTGTGATCTATATTTTGTAAATATAGCCTTGAATGGTACCAAACATCCAGTTAAAAATTTTACAAAATTATATTCTCTTACTTTTGATATTTTGAAGCTTACTTATGTACTATTAAAATGTGTTGGCATCTTGGTTTTATTTTCAAAATCTTTAGGTGCATGGGTGGCAGCTTACTTTGAATTGTTCTCCTTGTTCAATTTGAAATAAGTCCACGGCTAGGAACCTTATCTTAGTAAGGTTGATTTTTATTAAACATTTTTAGACTTAATACACTTCATACAGTCAAAGGGAGTATATCCATTTCACATTGTTAAACCCATACATCAGTTATTCATGGCTGTCTCCTCTCTCCCCACTTCCCCTTGCTTTCTTGTTAAGATGAGATCCCAAGAGGAGTAACTTTTCTTTAAGAAGACCATGACTGTGTAGTTTCAGACACTTAAAAATTATGGTCACTAAATATCCATGTCATTAAACACATTTTATTATTTACGTTAGAATATTATTCAAGTTACATTATTATTGATACTTAGAAATTATGTGGATTAATATAGATTTTAAGAAGACTTTTATCTTAATTTCATAACATAACTGATTATTCACCATGAATTTTCAAGACTACTGAATTTTAGAATAAGGAACACTAGTGGTATATGTTGAAAACATAAGTTATTTTGTTACCTTTTTATCGTCTTGATTTTTGTGTCATATAAAAATAACTTTGTAACCTCAGAGCACTACAAAATGCAACTAACCCTATATTTAGATAACAGATTATTTAGTTTTCATTTAGAATACTTTATGTTGAAGTTTAGATAAATAATGCTTTTTTAAGAAACTATTTTAGAAGATACTAATCTAATTTTAAATTGGGGGTTAATAAAGGATAAACCACTACAGTAATTCAACTTTGAACAATTTTTTGTCCAATATATCCACATTTCACTTTTCCTGATGCAGCTTATATATATGTGCTTATGAACTGTAAGATCATCGTGTACTTGACCTTTGCGTTTCCAGGTTTATCTGAGAAGGAAATCCATTAGTGCTGAGCAAGTCAACATTGACTGCTCTGATTTGAGAATGGAACATCCAAGAATGATCTTTATATTTGATATATCTCAGAAAATGTGTGAGAAACAGCATCTCAACCATCATCTTTCATACATTCAGATTTGGGAAATACTGGAAGTTTCTTGTCAGTGCTCAGATGATTCATTCTGAAGCTTATCATGTTTCTTACAGGAACAGAAAGAAGCAGTTTTGGTTGTATGAATGTCATCTACCAGTATCTGAAGCTCTCTCAACTCTTCCTTCCTCTGTACTAGTTCTCTAATTTGACTTCAGATCTTTCTACTTAGGGCTCTTATTATACTGGGTGCTAATGAAAATGTGCACATCCTTAACACGCTCTTTGCTGATGAAATATTTTGAACTCTAAATTCATCTGGCACTGACGGAGAGCATATGCCATCTCAGTTTGTGTGGAGGGCTCAGCCAAGGGTTCTTCCTGGACTAGGAAATTAGTAGGAACCACAGATGTATGCAGTCTGTGTGTCTCCATGATGGTGTGGAGGAGACTTAGGAATGTCTGTTGTTGCAAAGAAAAGGATTTGAGACCTTATAGACATCGATGTGTTTCAGAATGTCTTTCTAGGAAGAACTCAGTTTCAATTTCCCATTACATCTTGAGTGTGTAGAAACTTTCATTAGCAAATCAATATATTTCTATAATAATAGTAATTTATAGACTTTTAGAACAATAAAAGAAAAAAAAAAGAGGAACTTTTGATTATTTTTTAACTTCAGGACACACCAGGGTCCTGGGAGATTACCCTGATGTGGACTGTAGGTATTAAAGGACCAATACACAGTACTATACTAAATCAGCACTTAACGTAACTTTTATACTTAGCTATTTTATTTAAATATAAGTCTGAATAATATTTACTGTATGTTCTTAGCTTCGTCTTTGGTCATCATATTATTTATGTTTTTTTAAACTTTAGTTTCATTTAATAGAGAAAGAAAAATCAAGAGGGGAGGGCGAGAGATAGAGGGGGTGAGAGGAGGCAGAGAGATAGACACCTGCAGCCCTGCTTCATTACTTGTGACGCTTTCCCCCTGCAGGTGGGGATGAGGGGCTTGAGCCTGGGTCCTTGTGCATGGTAATATGGGCACTTAACCAGGTGTGCTATTGCCTGGCCGCTCATCATATTATTTATGTAATACTCATTGAAGTATATTGAAATCGTGAGATATAAACAGGATATTCTAAAGGTAAATTAACTCATGGGACAAATTTAATGCTTCCTGATGTATTTGTATTTTGTAGGTTCTTGGGGAGGATGAGATTTGTTTACTTGGAACATGTTGATAGTTTATTAAATCTATGAGAATATTTGAAAGTTTCTGATCTTTTTTAGTACAACTAAGGTGCCCTAAAATGTTATTCTTATCTTTACATGGCACAATCATCTTAGATTTTAAAGGGCATCTTAAACTCAGTCACCTTTGATAGTTATTGGTTACTGAGTAATTTGCTATGAGGTCAGGTACTGTCCGAAATATCTGACAGGCATTGCTTATTTACTTTAACAACCCCTTGTAGGGGTTGGAAATACTGTACTCTTTTTTCCTTTGTTTGGTTGCGTTCTGGATTTCACTTCTGTTCTTGACCTAACAGGTCTTTGCATTTTCTAGTCTGGCAGATGTCCTAAGGGATTCCAGCTTTTACTTTAATTTTGGCTCCATAGTTCCTTACTATTCCGTTAGCTCATTAGTACTTTAAAGAAGATTAAAATTACTTTACTCATTATTTTTACGTGGTTTTTTTTTTTTGAAAGAGTGTCCAAATATACTTTCCTGACCTATATCCAAGAATGTAAAGCATGCTCACTTACTTTACAGTGAACAGAAATGAGTTTATAGAGGCTAGTGACTGGCTTAGCTCATAGAGCTGGCTCACAGGGCGTGCAGTGCTGGATTTTCTAACATTTGTTTGGTCTATCTGATAGTTTTCATCTCAAATTCCATATAAGCAAAGTGGGATTTGAGTAATCAGATCCTAAATTTAATACATGTGGATGGGAAATGACAAAAATTAAAACCTAAATCTGTATATCTTTCCTCCAAATGGACTGGCTGATAATAGCTCAATCCAAACTGTACTTTGAAAGTATTTTGGTCTGTGAAGTCAGACCTTCTAGATGAGGCATATGAAGAATTTCTCAAATCAACTGAAATGGTGTGGATTACCAGGCTGTCTCCCAAATCAACTGCTAATCCCATGAAAGTTACCAAATCTGCTCCAGCTCCCAGTAAAATAAATCAGGAAAATCTTGAATAGTTGAGCCCAGTTTTGTCTGTGGAATAATAATTTTTCTATCCACTGGCTTTCTTTTCCTTCCCCCATTTTTTTGTCCAGGTTATTGTTTTTCTATTTACTCATAAGGGAGACACAAGAACTAAATATTCAGGCAGCTTCCAACTCAGGCAGTCCTTCATTTGTTATTCTGTTGCCTTAGTAGATTTTACAAACTGGCTCACCACCTAGATGTAAACATTTCTCCTACCCAAAATATTCTCATCTTTCACTTTGTATTGTTTGATTTCAATTAGTCAGTATTGAGTCTACCCAGTATACTGTACCATATAATACATTAAGACATACTTTCATGAAAAAGCTTGTTTCTGTCCTGAAAGGAATGTGTTTAACAGTTTGGTGTCATATGAATATATAGTTCTATGGCTCTTTGTATATTAAGTTCTGTGTAATTAACATATAGGCCAACCACACAAACTTTCATCATTGTGTTTATTATTAAATCTGCAGAGGATACTTTCTGTTCTACTTTATTCTGTTCTTTCTGCTGTGAGGTGAACAGACATTTTCTGCCTGATTTTGGTACCCACATTCGTTATCTTTCTGCAAACTGTTTTAATCAGATACCCATTATCAGTCATGTGTCACTCTTTGCATAATAGCTTTACATATATAGTAGCTCCTAGAGTTGCCACTCCCTTATTGCAAAAATTCAAGCCATCACAGTATGCAATTTATTTTCTAGTTTCCCGATTTCTTCAGATACCTATTTTATGTTTTGCTTTTTATATAATCATGTAATCCTTTGTAAGCATAAGAATTTTTCTAAACCCCCAAGTAAATGCTTATACTCTTTCGTGGACATTTGAGTGATCTTGGCTATGGAGTGAGACAGACAACTCTTGGTGATAGTGATTGGTTGACATGCATTTGTCAGATGGTACCAGTAGAGTAGATGAGTGGATCTCAACCTCCTGTGTATGTGAAAGTTATCTGCTAAAATTGTTGAAAGAACAGTTTTCTTGCCTCTATTTTCAGAAACTCAGACTGGGTGGCTTCACGGTCAGTTGATCAATACTGGATTCTGAGGTTCTGCTTTTCAGATGCATGTCCTCAGGTGCACTTTGAAATGTGCTTGAATAGCTGCTTGCTTACTAACTAGCAAGCCTGGAGAAACTGGCTAGGAGGGAGGATGGAAACAAGTGACATACAGTTACATGTTTACATTCACTGGGAGTCACAGATACATGTGCTATTGCCTTATTTCTTGTTATTGTTAAATCAGCTGCAGCTATACAGACATTTTTTCAAAGGTACAATACACTATATTTAGACATTATAGGATTATTCTAGCATTTGTTCTTAATCTCTGAATCTAGCAGAAAACCAAAGCAGGCAAAAGTCTACTAAAAGGAGAGCAATAAAAAGAAGGGGACAGGAAGGAAGGTACAGGCAGAATGAGGTCAGGAAGTGAGAAAATGGGAATGGGAAAGGAAGGGAAAAGACCAATCAGATCTGATTGGTTAGAAATTGTATCTATGTAGAAGCCCAGCCAGTATTTAACCTGTTTTGGAAAAGCTAGACTTCCAGTGTTTTTAATTAGTGGATTGCTCCTTTTTGAAACTGCCCAGTTGGGAATACTCAAGTTTTGATGTGTTTTATCTGCTTGCTAATTAGCAGGCTGCTTGGGTGACCATAGATTTCCTTTATTTGTGAGCAGAAGATGCATATGGAAATCTCTTGAAGTAGTCCATCTCTAGGCTGAGTAAGATGCTTAAGCCACTGTATATTTAGTAATAGTTTATGCTGTGTTATAAATTAAACTCATACACATTTATTTGCCATCTTGGTTCTTCACTCCCTTCTCCTCACGCAAATATGATTTTCTTTCTAACATAGGAGACTTATTTCACAGTATTCTTGGTCTCTGTTCACTTAGTGCAAGTTGTCCCCTACTCAGCCCAAGTACAGCATCTCCAGATTTTGCCAAATACCTTCCCACAACCATAATTTCCCTTCATTAGAGAAATAGAAACACTGGCCCTTTCGTCCTCCTAGGCCTACTCAACAAATTTAAAACTCTGTTTGAAAATAACCCAAATATTAAATTAAAATGGACCCAACAGTGTGAAATCTTAATGGTAGAGTCATTTCTGTTGCCTTAATATATTTTTGGACAAATAAGATTGAAAGGAATCCTCTCATCTATCCATGCTGGCAATTCTAGGCAAAAAGGAAGTCAGAATGTGTCAGACTTCTGAAAACCTGAAGTGGATGGGAAATTTTGTTATTCATTTTTTTTTTTTTTGCCTCCAGGGTTATTGCTGGGGTTGGGTGCCTACATTACGAATCTACTGCTCCTGTAGACCATTTTCCCCCATTTTTTCTGTTGTCCTTGTTATGCTTGTTGTAGTTATTATTGTTATTGTTGTCATAGCTATTGCTGGATAGGACTGAAAGAAATCAAGAGAGGAGGGGAAGACAGAGAGGGGGAGAGAAAGATAAATACCTGCAGACCTGCTTCACTGCCTGTGAAGCGACTCCCCTGCAGGTGGGGAACTGGGGGCTTGAACGGGGATCCATCCTTATGCCGGTCCTTGCACTTTGCGCTTAACCCGCTGCACTACCTCCTGACTCCCTGTTATTTATGTTTTATTTGGCTGGGAATGTTATATTTTATTTGCTTGTTAAGGATGAAGAAAAACATACAGTCTACCAAAGTTTTACAACTTTCTTCTTGCACTTAAATTCAATATTCACCAGGTAGACCTTGTGTTGTATTGTTAAACAGCAGATTTTGGAAAAATATTGCACTTTCTTGCCAAACTAGATGTGTACTCTCTAGAGCTTTCTTAACACCTTTAAAGCTCACAGTCACTGATTTTGACTAGCCACATGGGACATTTGTTTGCTTTGTCTTCTGATGTAACCCAAATATTTGTTTTAAAAGAGAGAATTCAAGTTTAGTGGTAATAGCTGCTTTTTCTTATTTCTCTTCCATCTCTTAAGATAGTCCAAAAACACCATGTACTCCACAGTATCCAAAAGTAAATCAAGTAATTGTACTGTGATTACTTCTGCTGATAATAAAATAGCAGTAATAAGAGGAATGACAGTAGTGCAGTAAGAGAATAAACAGTATCAGTACAATGTTAGGAAACACAATAAATGGTATTATGTCTCCTGAACCAAAGTTTCACACCGCCCCCTCCACTTCTGTCAGAGGAAGTCGGTGATGGCCGTCTGTTATCAACCATGATCAAAATAATTGAACAGTGGAACTTTTTATATTTATAAAATTGCTTTTATCAAAAATCTCAAAGCCATTTCTAAATATGATATGTCTGATCTTCAGAACAGTTTTATGTTGTAAGTAATGACTCTGTTGACTTAGCTGTCATATGCTGCATCCTGAGTATATGTTTTTTAAGAATTGAATGAGCACTTGGTAAACTGGTCAGCATTAGACCTTCATCATTGGCAGGGTTTACAAGAACTCCAGTTTTCTCGTTCATGGCGCTACACCATCATGTAACAAAATAAAACATTGCTTTAAAAGCTTTCATCTCATTAGGAATTATAAATCGATCGTTTTCACCCTTCCCCAAATGTAACTCAGAAAAAGTGCTGCAAACGGGGTGGGGGTAGATAGCATAGTGGTTATGCAAACAGACTCTCATGCCTGAGGCTCCAAAGTCCCAGGTTCAATCCCCCGCACCACCATATGCCAGAGCTGAGCAGTGCTATGGTTAAAATTAATTAATTAATTAATTTAAAAATGCTGCCAACTTAAGAAAGGTAGAAAACATTTTAATATTCTTTGACGGCGGTCATAAACATAGAGTACTGAAGACCATTTATATCTTACGTACATTGTTTCAGTGCTGTTGTCTGCTGTGATAAACTGGGCTACATAACATGAAGTGTCCTAGAGTTATATGGATATTGCCAGTAGTTGTGTGGATATTTACCATAGGCTGGCTCACTTGGTATTCACGCTGTGTTTGTGTATCTTTTAAACTTATTTTGTCCAAATTTTTTTCAATAAGGCTTTAAGTGCAGTTTTATGTCTGTAAAAATTTAGGCTCTGACGTTGGGAAGGATGGAAATAATTTTATGTTCATACCTCCGGTTCCTGAGGGTCCACTTCATTTCTGCTGTGAATTTAAATGAGTTAATTTAAGTGGATGGGTCAGAAGCCACTATCATTGTAGTAGCCTTGTGCCTGATTCTTAATTAAAGGCAACAGGAGATTAATTTGAAACATTAATTTAAAAGTGCACATACAAAGGAAAAAAAACTGCTGTTAGAATGCCTAAAGAACTTTCCTCTTGTCCCTAGATGTAGAAGACAGAAGTAGCTCAGGGTCCTGGGGGAATGGAGGACATCCAAGCCCGTCCAGGGTAAGTATATCTAATCCTTTTTTGTTTTTTTTTCCCCCACAGCCAGACATTCCATATATGTAAATTGACAAACCGAGGGTGAGATTCTCTGATACACACACATCTGACAGATAACATATACATACTTCCTGATGTGTGTGTGTGTGTATGCTTAATGAAGTGAAGCTTGTTGTTGGAGTTTTTCCCCCATTCCTTTATTGGGTGTGATTGGCACCTATTCTACTTGTGCTATAACCAGAAGACAACTTCATCCTTAAATGTTTGCTCATTCTTTGCAAAAAAACTGTGTGTTGTAGATGGCACAATTAATTATTATTATTTTTTAAAGATCTCATATATTCCTGTAAAGTATGTTTTACATAGATCCTGAGTAAATCTGAAAACATAGTATATCTTCCTAATATAATCTACACAGTCAACTTGAGTTGATCTAACTTTGTAAATCTTTCACAATTCCATTAAGGATGGCTTTGGTCACTAGTTAGGTTCATTCATTTATTTGGTTTCAATTTTTACTTTTTTCTCTCCACCATCATACATTAGTTGTTCATTTGGATATAGTGAGGGAGAAATTGAAAGGGCTGGGGAGGAGTTGCTGAGCCCTGTGTGATTGCACATGCCACTTAATGTCTTTCTTTAGCCATCATTTTTCTAAAATGTAAAATGAAGAAGTAGGACTGAAGGGTCTTTTTTCCCTTTAGATTTGTATGGTTTTATATGCAATTACTGTGTTTTAATAGTGATTTAAAAGATTATAAGATACAGAGGTATAATTCCACATCATAAAATATAGAGGTATAATCCATACCACTCCCATCACCAAAGTTCTATGCCCCCACTCCAGTGGTAACCACCACAGTTCTCCCAAGGTCATAGTTATGAGTTAACTACATATATGTGAATGTGTGATATAGTGCCTCCAGGGTTATTGCTGGGGCTCCATTGCTCCTGGAGACCATTTTTTTCTCTTTTCTTGCCCTTGTTTATAATTTTGTTGTTGTTATTATTATTGTTGTTGCTGTCATTGTTGGATAGGACAGATAGAAATCGAGAGAGGAGGGGAAGCCAGAGAAAGGGAGAGAAAGACATCTGCAGACCTGCTTCACCACTTGTGAAGTAACCCCATTGCTGGTGGGGAGCCAGGGACTCGATCTGGGATCCTTGTGCTGGTCCTTTCACTTCGTGCCATGTGCACTTAAGTCGCTGTGCTACCGCCCGGCCCCCTATATATGATTTTTTTTTTAATTTATGATTTTTTTTTTTGTTCTCTGTATTCCACTTATGAGTGAAATCATCTATTTGTCTTTCACTTCCTTACTCCACTAACCATTATCACTACCAATCACATCCTTTTAGTGCTGGAGGGTACATTATACTTTTTACTCTTGAAATCTTGAGTGAGTGGTGCTCCATTTGGTATATGTCCTGCAAGTTTCTTTTGTATTTATAAGATTCAGATTGGTAATTTTTAACCATTGGTTAACTCCTCCCCAGCTCTAAGATTCTTAATAGAGTCATCTCCCTGCACCCCCCCCAATATTTTAAAATTTTAATTAGGAAAACAAAAAGCCACACACCAGAGAAGCACAAGGGGCATTTGGCATAGATAGCTGAGCTTATGTGGAAGCAGATGCACGTTTTTATTCACTTCTAAAGCCCTGTCTTCACTTGTGTTCTCAGCCACGCCTATACCTATTAGAACTCCTGGGTGTCCTTTCTTTGTCCTCTTCCCTTTGAAAAAAAGAGAAGGAGCACCTGAGCTTGACTCTGTTAGGTGTTCTCCAGATTTTCTTCCCTCTCAGTATAAAAACAAAGATTACTGGTCACTAATGTTTCAAGTCCTAGTAGAACTTGGGCTCAGAGTCTTCTCTAAAATATTGATGCTCATCTAAATAAAGATGATCATCTTTCCCTAATATTTTCCCTTCTGGAAATGTGGGTGAAAAATTCTTTTTTGGGGTACAGAATAAAAAGCTCTGGCTTCTGAAATTCCTTCTGCATGGACATGGGTGTTGGCCAGTTAGTTTGACACCCCCAGCCTGTCTCCATCCTTCCCACTAGGGTAGGGCTCTGAAGAGCTGAGTTTCTTGGATACGTTAGCAAGGATGTCTGCCTAGGGAAGTCAGGGTGGGATCTTAACAGCATCTGGAAATTTGTGGCTGAGGCAGATGTCTTCTCTGTGGTTTGATAAAGTTTGCTAAATTCTGTTGTTGTCGGTCTTTATTTTGATGGAACAACTCGGTATCTGCCTTTATTCCGTGATCAAGCCTCCTGGATGTTTCTGTAACTAGTCTTTCATAAAATAATTTCTAGTTTATAACAGCCTTGTATGTTGTTTTATCCGGGCTGGCTTCATGGGCGGGTAACAGAGACGAACAGAGACATGTGGCTTGGGCCGGGAAGCTGTATTTCTTTATTCACGAACAACGATTCATAAACTAACCCAAACTAATCACCAAACAGAACTCTCCTGCATCCTTCTCACATGGCAGCACCAAGAAGTCTCAAACTCTCGAATTCTGTCGGGGTTTCTTGGGGCAGGGACAAGCGGGCCAGCGAAACTAGCAGGACTAAACCAACTTTCCTGGCAGGGGGAGAGCTAGACCAAACCAATGTAAAGCATACAACAATTCCCCCTTTTCTTTTTAACTAAATGACCACAGTATCAGGGGTGTGGGGTGAACAGAAACCTATATCGTACAGGCATTTTCAAAAAAGAAACTGGCACAAACATGGAGAAACATGTAAGCGAGTAACAAGAACCAGTGTGCTGCCAAGGGAAGGCCTGAGGGGGCCATTTTTTGCCTCTGTGGGCAAAACTTTATCAGCAAAAAAAAAAAAAAAACATTTCCTGCCTCTGGGGGGCGTACTTGCCTCGACGGGCATTTTATAGTATGGGGGCGGGGAATGGCCTAGAGTCCCAAAGGCAGCTGGCTGCAGTCAGTGTTTGAGAAATATACCAGTGAGTCCAATAGCTTTTTTTTTTTTAATATACACAGGGTACCCCCAATTAAAAATAGACTTATCACACATGACAGAACTATTCTCTCTTCCCTGTCTCCAGCCATGTAGAGGAAGCATTATGTAAGGAGAACATTTTTCACTATAATCCCATAACTTTGAGATTGTGAATTGTCTCCATTTGGGCACAAGAGGCAAGAAAAGTAATAAAAGTGTTGAAGTGAGAACCTTTCAGCAAACCAGCATTCTCCTTTCCACCTGTTCTTTGGCCTTGTGCTTCTCATTCTAGTCTTCAGAGTACAACAAGATCGCCTAGCTTACCAGTCACTTTGTTGAACGTGCACCAGCTGTCGAATTTGACATTCTAATGCTTTATGTGGATGGGTTGAGGAAATTGTTCCTTCTCCTTATGTTATAGTTTACTCTTGCAGAAATATATATATTCTTCTTGACAGCAAGTACAGCAATACTTCTCCTATTGTGTTCAATCTGACTTACTTGATTTATGATAATATCCATTAAATACACATAGAATACTTTTTTCTCTTCCTCTCTCTCCAGGGTTATCGCTGGGACTCAGTGCCTGCACTAGCAGTCCACTGCTCCTGAAGGCCACTTTTTCCTTTTTTTTTTTTTGCCCTTGTTGTTATTGTCTTGTTATTTTTGTTGCCATTGCTGCTGTTGTTGAATAGGACAGAGAGAAGCAGAGAGGGGGAGAGAAAGATAGACACCTACAGATCTGCTTCACCACTTGTGAAGTGATCCCCCTGCAGGTGGGGGGCCGGGGGCTCAAACTGGGATCCTTATGCTGGTTCTTGCTCTTCGCGTGTCATGTGCGCTTAACCCGCTGTGCTACCACCCAACCCCCTACATACAATAATTTTAATTGTGTTTTAAAGAACAAAGTTCGTTTAGGGTCATCCTGACCTTTAGTTTTTATCAGATATCCTGCCATTTTTTCCAGGAAATATGCTGGTGAACGTTTTTGAATCTATATTTGATTATTTCTGTTTTCTAAATCCAAGGGGTTTGCATGAGACAGATTATTATGACTGACTTCTTTCTGAGCACCTTTGCTATAACATTTATAGACAGAAAGAACTTGAGAAGGGAGGGAGAAATAGAGACAGAGAGACACCTGTAGCCCCTGCTTCATCGCTCGTGAAACTTCCCCCCACAGGTGGGGACCAGGGGCACAAACCTGTGTCCTTGTGTATAATTAATCAACTGCACCATTGTCCAGCCCCACTCCCATCTTTTTTGTTTTGTTTGTTTTTTGTAATAGGGAATGTACTCGGGGTCTCATGCATGTCTGATGCCACTGAGTCACTGAGTAATCTTCTAGAACAATTTTTGTATTGAAGGAGAGGGGAAAAGAGAGCTAGTGAGGAGAAACACCACAACAGGACCCCGTCGTTAATTAAGCTACCTTAGTACTATTCATACTGATCCCATGTGATATTGGGACTTGAGTCCAGGATACCTCATACATGATAAATTGTGTGCCATGTTGTGTAAGTTATCTCCTGACTCTCATGCTCTTTTCTCTCATCCTAAAAGGGTTATATTATCAGTTGCCTTTCAGCACAGTGTTGAGACTTTTTTTTATTTTTATTTTTTATTTTTTAGCTGAGGACTCATGCATTCATGATACCAACGCTCTGGACCAATTTTTCATTTAGGAAAAAAAGACAGAGAAGGTGTTGAGGGAGAGACACCATTGGTATGAGGGTTTCTTCTATTATTATAGCATATGTCTGGCATGGTGAGCGGGGATTCATATTTGGTCTTCATTCATAACAGGACACACAGAGTACCCAGTGAACTATCTCTCTAGCCCTGCTGCTAAATATGAAAATAGATAATGCATAGTAAACTTTTAGTACACTTTGGAGGATGGAGACAATTATGAAATAATGATAGCATTATGGGCTGTCCAGTATAGAATAAGTGGGTGTAAAACCTGTGCAGGGATAGTTCTGAAAAAAAAATGTGAAGTATTGCTATCTGTTGACGAGATTGGGCGTGTTCAGGGTGGTATGGCCATAGACATGCTATCTGTTGACATACTGGAAGCATTAGATTTCACTACCCTCCTATTCTTAATTTTTATAAATGAGACAAGTTGATTCAAAGCAGGTTGTTTGGTTCCTAAAGCGATCTGGTCATTCTTTGTTAAGGTGATGTGAATTTTCATGGTTCTTGATCTATCCAGGTGTGTGTGTGTGTGTGTGTGTGTGTGTGTGTGTGTACGTACACTGCCCTTTGAAGTAACATACCAGCTGACATCTCTGAGTAAATTTGACTTAGACTTTATGGGCAGTGCAACCGGTTGAGCAGAATGACTTCTATTTTCCCCTTTTGGTGACACTGTGTTCCTTAGTAGACTGAAATTTGTTCTATGTTATAATAAACATGATTTTTAACTCTCTCCTACTTGCCGTCAAATTCCTCTATTCAAAGGCAGTAACTGGGCAGTTTAAAAGCATTTTTTTAAATTTAAATGTCTTTTAAAACAATGACATAGGCGGGCCAGGGGGTGGCTTACATGGTTGAATGCACACTTTACCCCAGACCCTCTCTGCAGGGCAAAGCTTCATAAGCAGTGAAACAATGATGCTGGTGTCTCTCTTTCTTTCTCTCTGTCTCCTTTTCTTGCTTAACTTCTGTTCAACCAAATAAAAAATAAATTTTAAAAAATTAGATATTCATAGTAATGACAGATTTTAACAAAAATTAGTCTGTTTTAAAACTTTTTTGCAATATTTGTCTAGTTTAGAAATACTAATTTATGCTAAAATTTAATGTCATTTAGTCACATTGTAATATTCTTAACATTTTTATGTATGTATATTTAAGAATGATCCATTTCTCCTCTGCACAATTAAAAATTGTCACAAATCATTGGAATTTCAGCAGTTCACAGTCAAATGTTAAAATAACTCTAGCTTATCCTTTAATAGCCACACACTATAGGCTATGGATGATTTTATTTTATACCATAGTCTTTTTATAAAAATAATACAGTCTTGGGGGAGTTGGGCGATAGTGCAGCAGGTTAAGCGCACATGGTCAAAGTGCAAGGACTGGCATAAGGATCCCGGTTCCAGCCTCTGGTTCCCCACCTGCAGGAGCTGAAGCAAGTCTGCAGGTGTCTATCTTTCTCTCTCCCTCCCTGTCTTCCCCTCCTCTCTTCATTTCTCTCTGTCCTATCCAACAATGACAACAATAATAACCACAATAATGATAAAACAGCCAAGGGCAACAAAAGAGAATTAAAAAAAATTAAAAATTAAAACCAAAACAAAAAATAATGCAACCTTATCAAAATAATTAATTTAAATATAATACATTTTATGTGTGTGAAGTGTTTCATGTGCATTATTTCATTTGAACATGTCAACAGCTTTATGTAGATATTACCACTATCATCACTCCTTGGATTTCCTTGTGGAAAAACTGAACCATGAAATATCTCTAGTTTTCTTTCTTTACCTGTGAAGATGCAGTTTTCTTTTGCATGTAGTGCTTTGGGTTGAACTCATTGTTTCACATATTCAGAGGCATGTGCTGCACCACTGAGCCACCGTAGTTGTTTATGAGAGACCAGATAACTGTCCCACAGTTCTTGAGATCCACTTATTTTGTCTGTGTTGGTCTTATGTACCAGGGACCAAACCCAGAGCCTCATTCATGTAAGGTGCACACTGAACTGTTTGAGCAGTCTGTATGTATCTTCCAGTAAGGTTCCAGGGCGGAGCTGGCAGACTTCATGTTCTTTCAGCCAGGAAAGTGTCAACAATGGGAATTTATTTGTGTGCTTACTTATTTATGTAAAATTAAAATGGATGCGGTTTCTCTATTTACAGAACTATGGAGATGGGACTCCCTATGACCATATGACCAGCAGGGACCTTGGGTCACATGACAATCTCTCTCCGCCTTTTGTCAATTCCAGAATACAAAGTAAGACTGATTTTACATTAATATGGTTTGATGGTGCTTACATTTTACTATAGAAGGGAAAAAGAAATCAAACCCCATACAGATGTTCTGCTTTTAGGGATTTGAATCTCTAGCCAGTTCACTATAGTTATTTTAAATTGCAGAAAACTCTTGGCAGTGTATGCGTGGCAGTAGCATATAAAGGACCTCTTTACAACTGTAGAATTTCATTAATTTCAGTGATATTGAATCAACATGGAAATTTTGTATTTATTATCCGCAAAGCTATTATCTCAACTTCAGTTGTTACCACAGTAGACCCCCATGTTTAGATAAATGAAATCTAAGTAGTGAATGTTTAAAATATCATTGTGTCTCTTTGTTGGAAATGATGGCTATTCAGTATTATATGTAAATTTTTAATGTTTCATTAATTAATAATTATTATTTACCAGAGCACTGCTCATCTCTGGCTTGATGGTGGTACAGGGGACTGAACCTGGATCTTCTGAGCCTCAGGCATGAGAGTCTCTTTGCATAACCATTATGCTATCTACCCACCGCTATATGTGAATTTTTAATAGTTTATGTAAACTCCTTAATAACAGGTTTTGTGTGCACTTTAATTGGAGTCATGTGTTTAAACTGAACGTTAAAATATAAAAATCTGGTGTGCATCTATCAAGGTGTCAACTATAGTTCCAGTGGTTCAGGTAGTTCTCTTCCTACTTCATTGAAAACAAGCCATGTGTAGTATGAGACAATATGTGAGTTTTCAGCATTCCTTTCATTTTGGCATCCTTAGCATGTTTTTCTGCTCTGACTACCCTGTAGGGGTGTTTGTTTAACAGCAGTAACCTGAGCAGTGAAAAGATAATTCATAGTGGCTTAAAAGGTCCCAATATCTGGTTACTTGAATTTTGATAGATAAATGATCTTTGTTCTAGTAAATGTGTGTTTTTAACAAAATTAGTAAATCTCTTAACTCGGCCAAATTCTATTATGAATCCATCAATAAAAGAAGTTAAATTTTTTGGCACAAGCTGTTGGACCATACTCCAAGGAAAGCATACAACCATAATTATATCATTCTGAAGCCATAATTGCAAATGCTTCTAAAGAATGTCCTAATTTTTAAGTCTCAGATGCTATATTTGTTATTTATGTTAGATATATTTGAATTTTAATTGATTTTTAAATAAAAAACATCATCACACCCACTGGGAAAAAAAAAACTTAGGTATCTAGCACAAGTTAATCAAAGCAGAGAAATATTAGGAATCAATTTTTAATGGGTTATGTCTTATATGTGTATGTTTAAAGTGCCACCAACTTTCATAACTATGAAGTCATGTTTGATCTTGAGTTGTTCCTAAGTTTTTGCTCCATTTTTTACCTTAAAGTGGTAAATTTTTATATTTATAAATTTTATGTTTGTAACTAAGAAGGATTCTAGTTTTGTTTTTTTTTTAATCTTGTTGATTGGAAGGTGCAACAAGTTAACCACTTTCAAGATACTCAGTTACCTGTGAATAGAACTGTTTATCAACTTAGTTTTTATGTAAGAGCAACTGTAGACTCTCAATACAATAAGAGTAATTTCACATTTGAAAACTATTGTTTCTCTGTTCATTGTCATTCAACTGACATAGGATAAAAGATTAATTTGAAAATAATAGTCTTGTGAGGTAGCATCTACAGAGTAGTATATTGCTGGTTTCCTTCAAAGCTTCCAAAACTGTCATCTGACCCAATGTAAATAAAGTAGATACATAAATGACTGTTTACAGGAAAACCTTTTCTGAGATTACAGACTATATACGAAGTGATAAACATTAAAAACTGTCCTTGTTTATGTGCTCTCATGGGCTGCGTATTTTATAAACTGGATTCCTTTCTCAATCCAAGCAGTATTGAAAATATAAGTGAGTTGAGGGTCTGGAGCTATAGAGGAAAAAGCTCTTTTCACTTAGTTGCTGTTTAATCTGAAAGTTCATGTCAATTGTGTTCTTTTATCCTGTCTGCCCTCCTTCCCTTTAAACTCTTAAATATGGAAGCCAAGACAGTCTCCTGCATTGTGATAGGAAATGCTACTATGTCCGGGAGGTTCCCACCCACTGTTCCCCATGAAAAGAGTTCTCTGTTAGATAAGCTGTCTGGTTTGAAACATGGTTCTTTATTGTTTACAAACTGCTACATTTTCCACCTCAAGCAGAATTTTGCACAGAAAAGAATCGTGCTTGGGCTAAATGGTTTATCTGACATTAACAGTGCAGTGTCAGACTGGGGTCAGGGAAATTGCCCTCAGAGCAAGAGAGCAGGCACAGTGCTCTTAGGAAAAAAAAAAAAAAGAGTAATGGGAGAAAAAGATGCTTAGACAACTTGAAATACCTTGCATTTTTAGTCTGGAGAAGAATTTCCTAAAAAATATTTTTAGAAAATCGACAATTGTACTGCATTAGAAGCAAACTCTTCCCACCACTTTAATTTCTCACATCCCAAACACCTCTTTTGATTGGCTTAATCATCTTGGAGCTAGATTCAGAGAACAAAGATTCTCATTGATTTTGCCCAAGCTACTGTTTATTTAAAATGAAATCACTTTTGAGATGAACCATACGTGATGTTATGCTGAACTTCTACAAAGAGAAAATGGGTTGTTCTTAAGAAATTAAAGGCAGCCATTGGAGACAAGGTCAAAATAAGACCTTGGTGTAACAATTTAACTCATAGACTGTGATACCTTCTAAACTGCCCTCAGTATCCAAATCCATGCTTTGTTAAGATCTTTGTTGAAGTCTTTCCTCTATTAGAGAAAGATATAAGACTATGTTGTAAATCAGTCTATACTAATCCAATATGGAGTCCCAGATTCATCATTATTATTATTTTTATTAAAATTACAGAGGATTTCTTTACATGTCAGAGATAAAACTCTGTTGTGATGTCACATTAGGGTAAAAGCTATAGCATCAGAAATAAATCAGCCACTTTATTGGAGCAGAATCTCTATTGTCAAATCAATCAAGCCTCTGACTGAATTAGGCGTCTGCTACAGAAATAAGTGACGCTAATTTTACAGGAAAGAATTATTAACTGCAGATGACCTAATTTTTTTTAAAGTAAACTATTCACTTAGTAAGGGTCCATTTTATTGCAAGGAAAGAGGGAAAAAAAGAAAAGAAACCTAATGAATTTATCTTTCCTTTTGGGAGTCAATTATTATTATATATTTTGAAATTTGTTGCAGTGCATTATTTTGGAGAAATAACATATTGTTAATATATTTGCTAGTAAACTTTTTAGTAAAACACCTTATTACAATTCTGAACTGTAATTTCACATGAGTGGTAGTGCATTCCGCCTTCTTTTTGGTGATACAATATTTATGTTTGAATTAAGTATGCTGAAACTCAATTTATATGTGTATCTCATTTTGTTTTCTTTTGCAAAACGGGATAAAGGCCCAATAGAGTAGCCCTATTAATTCACTTTACTTGTCTGTCTGATTACAATACCCTGTTTGATTGTGACTCCTGAAACTAAAAATAAAGTGCACTTACAGCTGATTTCTCCCACTTGGATATATGTGCATGTGTGCTCCTCTGCCCCCATGCCTATTCTTGCTAGATGAATTACATTTCTTGGTTTATTAGGTTGCACCATTCCTTCCATTGCTGACTATAGTTATAGTTGCCCATGCAAAGTTTTGGAAACTGATGCTTTGTAAACACTAAGAAAAACATAGCCAAAATAAATAAAATAATAATACCATATTTTTCTTTAGTGAGAAATATACATGTCATTCTGTATATATTTTTTTGATGTGGGGAAGCCTGAAAGGGTGGGCAGATTTCAGTAGAGACACCTAGCTGATTGCCTGCCTTGACCAATTCTTATACTTTTCTAGTCCTCACTCTCTTCTTTCACTGATTAAAGAAAAGTCAGTTTGCATTTATATGCATTTTACATTCTATGTCCTGTTTATATCTAAAGAATAAATGTTGTTTTTCCCCATGACTTCCTGTGATTAGTATGGATAATGTATACTCGAGCCATTGGAAATGTGTTCATTGTAGCTTCCTCCCAACTCCTTCTCCCTCCTGCCCTCCCTCTCTTTCTTTAACAATTTTTTTTTAATCTTTATATATTGGATAGAGACAGCCAGGAGTCAAGAGGGAAGTAGGTGATAGAAATGGAGAGAGACAGAAAGACGTCTGCAATATTACTTTATCACTCACAAAGCTTTCCCTCTGCAGGTGGGGACTGGGGGCTTGAACCTGGGTCCTGGCACTTGATGATATGTGTGTTGGCCAGGTGGACCACCACCACCATCACCACCCTTCCTCTCCTCTCTCCCTCCCCCCATTCCTTCCTTCCTTCCTTCCTTCCTTCCTTCCTTCCTTCCTTCCTTCCTTCCTTCCTTCCTTCCTGACTTTCTTTTTCTTTCTTTCTTTCTCTCTTCCTTCTTCTTTCCTCTTTCTTTCTTTCTTTCTTTCTTTCTTTCTTTCTTTCTTTCTTTCTTTCTTTCTTTCTTTCTTTCTTTCTGCCTGCTTTCCTTCCTCTCCTCCCCTCCCCTCCCCTCCCCTCCCCTCTCCTCCCCTCTCCTCTCCTCTTCACCAGTTTTTTTCTGCTCTGGACTTTCTTTTGCAGATAGATGGAAAAAGAGGGAGACCATAGTAGTAGAGGTCTTCCCAGTGTGGTGAGGGTCTCACTTGCATCTAGGTCTTTCACATGACACACAGCTTTTAAACACTTTCATTAAACCTGCACAGGTGGTTAGTAGGCAGCTTTCAGAATATGCTAATAGGACAAAGGTTCCCTGGTCTGAGTATTGTGCTTGTAAAAGGATTATATGCAGTGGAAATAGTCTGAAAAATCCTGGCAAGATCTATATGCAAAGTGTACAGGTTTTTTTTTTTTTTTTTCCCCTTGCCCCTTGGCTGAGTATTACATTTTCATAGGTAATTGTTGAACTGTTTTTACAATGGCAGATAATAAATTTTCTGTTAAAAACTATTTGATCTGCTTTCCTTCTATTGTTCCAGAGTTTTAATTGAAAACCAGATTGTTTGAGTGAGCAAGTTGCCAATAAGATTATAGACGTGGAATGGTAACTGAAGGATGTGAAAAGCGATACTTTGTACGGTTGGGTGCAGATTAGTTCAACATCATCTGCTGTGTTTTTTGCATGTCCCATTGTGAATCGTGCAGTTTCCTTAATGTGGTTTTCTGGTTCTAGTCTCACTAATGATGTACCAGTACTGTAATTTCCCACCCCGAAGTAACTGGTTTCTAAACTAGCACTGTGGAACATTTTACGCGAGGATTAGATGGAGGTTTCAGACAGAACTGAAGAAAGCTGCTGGCTTATAGGATGACCTTTGAATCTCATCTGGGTTAGCGGTTGATATTTTGATTTGGTTACTGTGGTCATATTGTGACAGCTGCTAGCTCATTATAATTCGGTTCCACTGCTCCGTTTGCCTAGCAGGAATATTTAGGTTTGTATTACTTCAAAGTGTTTATGGCTACCCAGAGTTTAGCCCAGCATAAAGGTGAAGTGTTGTGAGCATTTTCAAATCCCAGTGGTAGAGGTTGGTGCCACAGTCTTCTTGTAAAATGGTGAATGTGAGTAGATGCTAATACAGGGTTTTTTCTTTTCATGGTAAAACTGGAAATATCAAATGAAGAGGCTCTTCCTAGGAAAATTGGGTTGAAAGCCTTAACTTACAAAAGAAAAGAATGACTGCGAAGAAGCATTGTTTATTCAAATCATAAGTGCGATTTAACTTTACATTCCGAAGTTTCTTTTTTCCTCATGCAGGAGTGAAATTATTTGAAAGTAGTAAAATTTGTACAGTAATGACAATAATTCAATGTATGAAAATTCCACAGATCAAATAATATCTTGGTAGTTTCATGAAAATGACATTTTATGGATGCTAACGCTAGAGATTTTTGTTCATTTTTAAAGAGTTCTGAAGTTATAGTAGATTCCTGGCAGATTCATTAGTAAGAGATGGCTGTGCACTTCTAGTACTTTACTTATCATTTTTAAGCATTATTTATTTATTTAGAAGCAGAGGGGGTGGGAAGAGAGAGAGAGAGAGGGAGTGTGTGTGTGTGTGTGTGTGTGTGTGTGTTTGTGTGTGTGTGTAGGGGGTGGGGTTGTGAACAACACCCTGGATTGAACTCAGAAACCCATGCTTTCAAGCCCAGTGACATAGCCTCTGCACCACCAGGGAGGCCATATCCAGTGCTTTATTTTTAATGACACTTTCCAAGTTGGGGTTATCTTATTTTCATCTGTTGGGCTGATAATGTGACACAAGTAATTTCTGACAGATGTTTTTACAGTGGTTTTGTTAAGACCATTTATTTGTTAACTGCATTTGAGAGATTTTTAGTTCAGTTTGTTAGATTTAGCAGTCTTCCTGAAATATTAAGAAATAAGACTATTGAAGTGTCAATCCAAAACGATTTTATTTATTCTAATTTGAACTAAATCTGGGAGTCAGAGAACTGACATTTCTATCCTGTTTTGTTATGACTTTCTCTGTGACTCAGGTCAGCTTATTTTCATACCTTTAAATTGAGAGTGGAGCAAGCCTTTAGCTGCTCTCTGAGGTAATTTTCTCACCTAATGGCCATTGATTTCTTTTAGGTATGTCCTCCTTCCTTACACGGTATTTTATCATTAGAGATAATTTATTATTTTTTCTAATCATGTGGTCTATTTTATGGTACCTTCAAATAACTTCTAGTAATGTATTTAGCAAATGTAATTTTTTAAAGCCCGATTTAAATGGATGTCTTCTTTCTTTTTTATTTTATTTTATTGATTGATTTATTTTTAATTTTCATTTTTAATATTTATTTATTTCCTTTTTGTTGCCCTTGTTTTTATTGTTGTTGTAGTTCTTGTTGTTATTAATGTCGTCGTTGTTGCATAGGACAGAGAGAAATGGAGAGAGGAGGGGAAGACAGAGGGGGAGAGAAAGACAGACACCTACAGACCTGCTTCACCGCCTGTGAAGCGACTCCCCTGCAGGTGGGGAGCCAGGGGATCAAACCGGGATCCTTATGCTGGTCCTTGTACTTTGCGCCACGTGCACTTAATCCACTGTGCTACCGCCCAACTCCCTATTTTTTTTTTTTATTTTTGAGAGAGATGCAGAGAGAAAGACACAGAGAGAAACACCAGAGCACTGCTCAGCTGTGGTTTCTGGTGGTGCAAGGGGTGGGGGGAATTGAACCCGGGACTTTGGAGCCCCACTCATGAGAATTTCTTTGCATAACCATTACGCTATTTACCGCACCTCCCCCGCCCCCCATATCTTTTTTTCTACCTCAGATCATTCAGATCCAGTTAAAGGACTGAGCTGATTAAGCATAAGAAATTAACTCATGAACTTGCAAAAAGAAAAAAAAAGAGCAAGTAAATTGTTTCTAAGACTTGTGAGAACCATGGTTGTTTTCTTTGGGAGGTGAGAAGGAGAGGATACCGAACTTTGGTGATGGGTGTGGTGTGGTGTGAAGCTCTCTCTACCTGGTAATCATACTGTAATAATCAACTCATGGGGCCGATAAAATAGCTCACTTGGGTAGTGTACTGTTTACAATGTGTGCAACCAACGTTTGAGCCTGGCCTCCACCAAATTGAAGGAAGGGTCTATGTTGTGGTCTTTCTACTCTTGAAAGGAAGGAAGGGAGGAAGAAAGAAAGAAAGAAATGGACTGACTCATCAAGTTACTTCACTAGAACGTATGCAGACAAATTTTGGCTTAAAGCTATTAGACCTTAGGCTGTTGAATGAATTTATTCCTGAAAAAAATCAAGGAATGAGATATATACAATTCCATGAGTTCAATTTGTATTTACATTTTACTCTGTCAAGAAGAAAACCCTAAACCTGAGCAGGTCATAGGGAGATTAATTTTATAGCACCATATTTTTGACTGCACAGAATGCTCTCCTAGTGTCAGGAAATATGGACCATGTGGCCCTATGGTAGACATCAGTATTCAATAAACATATCACAGATGATTTATAAAAGGAAATAAGTAAAATCAATAGTTTTTGACAAACACTGAAAGAAATCTTATGTGTCTCCTCTTGTTCGGTTAGTAAACATTCCTACCCCTCTTTTGTTGGTCTTAGTTCTTCTCCTTCTGCCACTTACCCTGTGGTGTAGCATAATTAACCCTGTGAGAAGCAAACACGTTTCTAGTGCGGTTAGGTGTACTTTTGCAAATCAGATTTTATATCACCTAGAAGAATCGATACCAGAAATACGTTACTTGAAAAGTATGGCCAATTGGGAAATAATAGATCTTCTATCACATCAGCATTCCCCACATCATTTAAGATTCAAGTAAAAGTAAAATACAGCTGACACCTTGGGAATAATAGGAACTGTGACTTGATGGTGGCTTATGAATCATACTGCCCAAAGTAGTAGTCTGATGGAAGGCTCAGTACACCAAGTCTGTGCCTTTTTTTTTTTCCTTCTTTTTTATTTACTTTTCCCTCATTTTTGCAAAGGGGCTGTTATAGCTTCAGGTGCCAAGCTTAGATTTGATGTAAATAGAAGCAAGGGGGAGGGCTGGGCAGTAGCACAGCAGGTTTAGCGCATATGGCGCAAAGTGCAAGGGCCTGAGTAAGGATCCCGGTTCGAGCTCCCAGCTCACCACCTGCAGGGGAGTCACTTCACAAGCAGTAAAGCAGGTCTGCAGGTGTCTTATCTTTCTCTTTTCCTCTCTGTCTTCCCCTCCTTTCTCTATTTCTTTCTGTCCTATCTAACAACAACAACAGCTATGACAACAATAACAACTACAACAAGCACAGTAACAAGGGCAACAAAATGGGAAAAATAGCCTCCAGGATCAGTGGATTTGTAGTGCAGGAACCGAGCCCCAACAATAACCCTGGAGGCAAAAAAAAAAAAGCAAGGGAAAAGTGAATTTAGCAGTGTGATTACTCTTTCTCCCCATGTCCTATGGTCAGCTATAGATTTAGAAGGGGGATTGTACACAGTTGTTTCTCTAGCCTATAATGGAAAGACCAAAGACAGAAGGAAGATGACAATACATACTGAATCTAGCAACATAAGGTATTAATTTAGCTTCTTTAAAATATTTCTTTTTTAATAATTTTAGATGATATATATAATTGAGAGGGGGAGGGGGGAGAACACGTGTGTAATGCTCTGTTCCTGTGTATGTACTACCAGGCATCAAACCTGGAGCCTCTTATAGTCAAGTCTCACACTGCGCACACCGTGTCATTTTCTAGGCTTGTTTAGTTCCTTTTAAAGAGAAAGATACTTGATTTTCAGATGCAGTAGTTTTGAAAATTAGGACAAATCTCAGCTTTTCTTATAGTAAGACTGAAAAATGGTCCCAGTTCTAAATTCTGTTCTGCAGTAGCCAGGGAAAAAAACAAAGTGACTTGAAACAGGAAATGGTTAATAAAATCCGGAACTGAAGAAAGTACAAGCAGAAATGTCAGAGGTGGGAAGAAGTCTGAGACATGCTGTTGTCACTTTGCTTTCACTGTCTTCATCCCTCCAGTAAGGCAGCAGTCAGCCAAAGCCAACTTTGCACACATCTGTATCCCCCAGAACCTTTATGTGTCTGGCTTGAATTCTTGCTGCCCTGTCTGGAGCACTCTTGCCATGCAGGATTGATTGCTGTAGTCATAATTCTTTTTTGCAGTTCCTTTCGTGGTCTCTGGAGTGCCTTTGCCCAGTCTCCTGTACCTGCTTAGAGCCGGGCTGATTTCCTGAATGCCAGGGTCCTGGGACTTGCCATTGCAAGTGACAGGTAGAGATTGTGCTGCCAAAACAGTCTCCTTGGAACTTACCTCTGACAACCTACAGTGTCTCTGTGAAATATTCCAACCCAACTGCCCAGTGCCTAAGGCAAACAAAACCCTCTATTTTCTTTTAATATGTACACAATTGTATTTGTTGATATTTAATGTAGAGGATTAGGGGCAGCCAAAAGACATTTAATTTCAGTCACTATGCCAAAATTGCATGAATTTGTGGTGAGAGTTGGATCCAACTGTTGGCCAGAAATTTCTCACTTCTGATGAGCACAATTGTGGCGTGAATTGAACCACTGAGAAGGCAGAATGGAGGATGGACCATGTAGTACCAAGGGAAAGCAGGATGTGAAAGAAAATACTGTCGGTTTGTAGTTACAAGGTCTTTCTCTATGTTTGTCATAGAAGAGATGTTTATATACTTGTTGACAGCAGTGTAATTCTTGACTTCAGCCGTTTCCATTTCTCCAGGGGAAACATCAGTACAGCTACAGTTTAGGGATACATGAACATAATGACTGTGGAATTTATGTGTCTGTCTTCAGTGACACTTTTTTTTCTTTTAACATGTGTAATTTCAGCACTTTTGTGTCATATTGCTTTTTTATTCACACAAACACACAAGAGAGGGAGGGAGGGAGAGAGAGAGAGAGGGAGAGAGATACAGACAGATGGAGACAGAAATGGAGACACTTCAGCACCAGAGCTTGTCCATGCCATGGCAACTCCTTGCTTTGAACATGGAATTGTTAATGTGGCAAGACTCACAGCCTTACTCAGGAAGTTACCTCTCTGGCCCTTTAAATGCTATTTTAACCTTCAATAAAGGCAAGCTTGTTTTCCTTATTCACATTTTTACACTTACTAAGACCAAAGCAGCAAAGGAACACAGTTCTAAACACTATGATTTTTTAGAGATATTATGGAATAATGGGCTAGACAAGGGGATTGCTTCTACCTACCTGTTGGCTTTCTATAATGAGGATGAACTTATATTCCTGTGAGCACCAGTTGTCTTTGCAAGGAGAAGATAGTAACCAACATCTGCCATACCTCTCCTCCAGACCAAATGCATGCTTTGTATATCTTGCTCTTTTGTACGGTGTTGTTGGTTTTTTTTTCCTTCACATCATTAATTAGAGTAAGATTGATTCACAAGAGGGCCAGTGTTTGTGAGGAGTTTTCACACTTTCCCTGTGTCTATGTGGGGTTTCTCCTACGTATCAAAGATTTGCAAGTGACTTGTCCCAGTTGTTGCAGTGTGCGTGCGTGTGCGTGTGTGTGCACTACAGATGGAATGGTATCCTCTTCAGGCTAGGGGCCTGCTTTGTACCTAGCCTACTGGAATAGACTTCAGTGACCACCTGTGACTGAACTGGAATAAGTGAGTAGGAAATGAATACATGAATTTTATGGTTAAATTTTAAATAAATTATTCAATTTAATGCTAATGTGTAATACTGTATGTTTTGGATCTTTGAGAAATCTTGGACTTGGGTCTTAGTTAATGGTTTAAAACACCTTTACCATCTAGTAAACTTAAAATAAAAGGTAACAGGTGGAATTAGTACTGAATAGTCAGTTCTGTAGACATCAAGACTAATGTGGTATGGTTTCAATAAGTATCTCTTTAAAAAAATTTTATTATCTTTATTGGATAGAGACAGTCAGAAATCAAGAAGGAAGGGGAGATAGGGAGAGAGAAAGAGAGATACCTGCAGCCCTGCTTCACCACTTGCAAAGCTTTCCCCCTGCAGGTGGGTACCAGGGGCTTGAACCTGGGTCCTTGCACATTGTAACATATGCGCTCAACCAGGTGCACCACCACCTGGCCCCTCAATTAGTATCTGTTTAGGGGCAGCTTCTTTGAATTCAGATGTGTGCCCCTCAGTGAAATATCTGCCTCCAGGCATTTTTCTCTCCAACGTTAGTGTTTTCAGGTTTCATTATTACACATTATTGAAGATGCCTTGGTATGGTGTTTGAGTGGGACCCACTTACAAGCTAAGATTTCTTCCCTTTCATCTTGAATCTCTGAATAGTTGAATGACCACTAGGCAGGTTGCTTTTCATCACGACAATACTACTATACATACCTTGCATGTTCTGGGAAATATGTTGAAGGCAATCCTCTTCTGCTTAGTTCTTTCTACTTCCGAAAAGTTGGGCATAGAATATTGCCTCCACAACAACAATAATAACTACAACAATAAAAAAACAACAAGGGCAACAAAAGGGAATAAATAAATAAAATTAAAAAAAATTAAAAAAAAAGAATATTGCCTCTGTGTATGATTATTGTCTCATTCCTTTTGTTTCAGCTCCTGAGTCTTTCGTAAGGAATCATGTACTAATTTTGAGTAGAAAGAGCTTATTTAATACATCTCATTGGGCTATCAGGAAAATCATTGCAGATTTTTCTGAATTTCTAAGCAAAATATGTATCATGGCTTTTCCAACACCCCAATATTTCTTATAAAAGGACATCCGGTCTGAGAACCAAGAGTTTAAAATGTTTGCAACTTAGATTGGGATTAAATTTATTCCTAAAACGCTTAGTAGATAAAGCCCAAATTATTTCCTTGATGCTTTATTAGTTTTTGGTAATAGTTTATCAGTAGGAAATATTGTAAGGAAGTATCGCTTTCAGTTGTAAAATATAAGAAGTCTTGCTTATGCTTGAAATAAAACATGGAGGGGCAGGGAGGTAGCATGGCAGTAGCACACAGGACTTCCACATGAGATAGTCTCTGATCTGATTCCAAGCACCATTAGTAGCCAGAGATGTGTAATGCTTTGCACAGAAGATAAAATGAAGTGTGTGGGGGTGGGCAGTGGCATACCAGGTTAAGCACACATAGTACTAAGCGCAAGGACCTGCACAAGGATCCCAGTTTGAGCCCCCAGTTCCCCACCTGCGGGGGTTTGCTTCACAAGCAGTGAAACAGGTCTGCAGGTGTCTGTCTTTCTCTCTCCCTCTCTTTGTTCCTCTCACAATTTCTCTCTGTCCTATATAAAAAAAAAAAAGCTACCAGGAGCAGTGGTTTCGTAGTGTCAGCACAGAGCCCCAGCTATAATCCTGAAGGCATAAATAAATAAATTAATTAATTAAAGTAAAACATTAGAAGCTTCCAAGTAGTTTGAAAATACTAATGATACCCTACTATGGGAGAAGTGATGGATGAGACTGAGTGAGCAAGTGTCGTTTTTTGTTTGTTTGTTTTATTTATTTATTTTTAAGCTGCAAGCTGTTGTGAATCCAGGATTGCTATTCTCCAAGCTTGTGGCCTTGGGCTTTCTTCAAGAGCTCTGTTGGGATTTCTCATCTGAATAGTAAATCTGTGTTTAAAGGAAGTAACATGGAGAGCACCTGACACTTAAATTCAGTTACTGCGAATTATTATTACTATTATGTCTACTTTTATTTTATCAGGCTGTTTTTTTTTTTTTCTTTATTGGACCAGCTTGGCAAAAGTGATATGCAAACTTGAGAACCATGCAGGGAATTCTGGCGAGCATGGAAGTGATTAATTAAATGCCACCCCCTCGTGGGCCATATTAAAGCTGAATGAAAATAGAAAGTGTGTAATATCTGATAACATTTGGTGGGGAACAGGAAGACAAAAGATGAGGAGAGAGAAAAAGGGACACATAAAAAGCTAATTCTAGAGCATTCTGATTGCAAAGTAAGATTTTCTAGCCTTATATTATTAGCATTGGTGGGGCTGTCTAAGACTCTGAAATTACTAGGTGACTAACTGCTTGTACCTTTTCCTCACCTTGGCTATTCAAACCAAACCACACTCTTTAACAGTTCAGTAGCCAAAGCTGAATGCTTCAGACCCAAGCATAAACTCTTTATGTGTAACTGATTGTACTTAATGGAGCAGTGCCAAATAATGGTGGAAAATTCATTAGTGACCCTGTCTCCTTCAGAACTTTCAGAGTTACTGGAAATTAATCTGTTATCCGTGTTTTGAGAACCTTTAAAATTTGGTCTCCCAACAGAATAAAGTTCACACGTTTTTATCGGGGGTGCAGCTTTTACTGCACTGTTCCTTTCCTCTCATTTATGAGTCGCTTCACAAATATTATTTGGAAATTGGGATGCAGTCACCATAAATATTTTAAATATCTTGACAGACCACAAGACTATGGTGGACAGCTCTGTAAGGCACCTTACTAACTAGTTTTGGGAAAACGCTGGGACATAAGTAGTAGCTTGTTGAGTAATCAGCTACTGATCTTGAATGGGGCGTTTTCATTTTAACCTTGGTTTCCTTAGTTCCCTGACTGACTTAACAACTTATGAAGATGTTTGGTGGTGGTGGTGTATTCTCTCTGAATATTTTTACCACCTCAAAATAAAAGTGTTCTTAATATGTAGGTTTTTTGTGATTGCATTTTCCATTCATTGAAAATTCTTATATGTGGAGTTTGAACTCCAGATTGAAAACAGGGTAACAGAAAATGGCTTTGCTCACAGTTATTTGATGGCATTTTAAGAGTTAATGAGATTTTGCCCTATAACCTCATGAGTTTCATTTAGTTCTGGAATAAAAATTTACGGCTGTTCTCAGCTGAGCTGATACTACTTTAAGGGTAGAATTGAGTTCACACCTGCTCTAGCATAAAAAGGAACCTCGCTGAGACTTCTTTAAAAATTTGCAGAGCAGAGTAAGAGTGAGCACTTAGTATACCTATAATTATAATTACAAAGAAGTGTTCCGTGCAAACATGAGAGAAGCTGCTAATTTGCTGATATTGTCCATAGTCAGATGCCTTTCTAAAGTTGTACGTGTTCCTCAAGGTGGAGTATGGTTGTAGCAATGCATGTGCTTCACACAGACAGTGGATCTTGCATTAACACTGTCAAGTACACATATGGGAAAAATTTTTGCATTTGCTAGGCCATTTAGCTGTTCAAGGCATGGTCCATTAGTCAGGCAAAGTACAATGGCATTTCTGAGTGTTCTACGTAAGGGGCAGGATGTGAAAAGTAGTATACCTGAAGGCGGATAATTAATAATTAGTGTAGTCTTGTAAGGTTATAATACAATATAAAAATTTCAGCACCTGTTAAAATTTTATCAGAGTACATCACCTATCCTAGTATGAGGGAACATTCTTCCCTGTAGAAAAAGAATTCTCCCCGAACATGTGAAAAACTTAATGATGAGGGAGGGTTGGTTTCTTTACAGACACTGTTTTCCATAGTGATTGTAATCCTGTGGGTGACATTTTATTTGCCACATCTTAAACACCTCCCTATATTGAAAGTAAGGTGTAGGGTTTCACTCTGTGTCAAACAACACTTAGAAGAAATATTTTGGGTCACCTGTATATTGGAGACAATCAACTTGCCAAAGAAACTGCTCCCCACCCCCCACCCCCCCAAAAAAGTGTTCATTTTATAACTTCATGACAAGTCACTATTTAGATGAATAGCTTTTTATACAGTCTAAGTTGGAATGGATAGAGAAAAGAAAACTTTGAGTTTAAGTTCAGTTTTTGGCTTGGTTCTACCATGAGCAGTTTTTACACTTCCTATTTTGGCTGTGTTGGTTTTCAGATGGGGAGGAAGTGCTCCATCAAGGTGGTGAGGGAAAGGGCAAATTGCATCTTTGTGAAAGCATAGTCAGATATCTTGCTGCTTTGCAAGTTTGCTTGGCTTCTTGATAAATAAAAAATGTGTCATCAGTATGTCTACAATAAGGTTCTTAGTATATGTATCCTTTTAAGCCATCCAAATAAATTCCATTTATACTAGATGGAAACCAACCAAAATAATGTTTCCTTCATTCATTGCTCCAGCAAATAACCTGTGGAAAGTCTGTGCTACGTTGGCCTTAATGCTGACACCTTTCTTTCTTTATTGTAGTCCCCAGTCTAAGTAAGGATCAAGGTCAGTAGCAGATGATTATAATTCAGAGCATTGGGAAAATAATGTGCAGAGGTATGACAGCTGTATCTGTATGTATGATAGGTAGAAGAAGTCAGATTTTCACTGATGCACATGATGAACTACTCAAGGATTTATTTTAGATCGTGGCTTGACATGGTTTGAGTTATGCTTTAGGACAAACATTCTGGCAAGACAGTAAATAGGAGACAATAACTAAGGCAGGGAGATTAATCAGATTGTTTATATATTAGGACCACCAACCATCAGCTCCTTCATGACAATGGCTGCAGTGGTTGAGTGCTCAGCGGGCACCTCTACTTGTTGTGTGCTATCCACCCAGTCTCTTGCTTGCTTCAGAAAATACCCCCGTTGTTAGGAATCGCCAGTCCCATTTTATAGAGGCAGGCAGTTGTGAATTGGAAAACTCTGAAGACTCAGTTACCTGTTCCATGTTGTATACTGACTAAGTGACAGACCCCAATTTGAAGCTAAAACTGCTGAAGTCCAAAACATTTGTTCTTAAGCACTCTCCACTGCCTCACTTGGGAGCTTATGAAATGAATTCCCTGAGGTGCAATGGCAGTTAAGTGTGTGTTCAGCTGCAACTAATAGAGTACCTGATACTAGCAGGTTACTCAGATAAGGGTGGCCTTTTCCATCACATAAGGGGATGGCTGGAGAAATTTGCCTGTGTAGAATCAGCAAGTTAGGGTTGCCATCCTTTCGGCCCTCCCTCCTGCTTTCCACCCTTTATCTCTCATCATGCAGTTCTTGAAGAATGGGGCATCTGAGCCCCAAAACATCACCCCAAAATTGATGAGAGGTGGAGATTACAATAGGATCCACAACACCACTATTCCCACTCCACTGGGGGTAAAGGGTGGGGAAGAATACTTCCAGGAACTGGTGGCTGACAAAATGACACAAATTCATAAAAACAATCTGTTTGTAGCTACAAGAGAAGCTGAGAAATGGGACTCTTAAAGTTTTAGTGGATGGACACTGTAACTTAAGAGATGTGCAAGAAAGATGGGATATGGGGCTGGTCACTGGATGAAGCAACATGATTTTTGTTGTAAGCGGTGATGCCTGAGCCAGGTGTTAAAAGATTAATTAGAACTGTACAAGTGAAAAGGAATTTGCCAGTTGAGAAAGATGCTTGTGTAGAAATTTGATGGCTGGCAGCTGGGCAGTAGTGCACCAGGGTAAGCACAGACAGTGCAAAGCTCAAGGACCAAGGACTGGCACAAGGATCCCAGTTTGATCCACTGGCTCCCCACCTGCATGAGAGTCGCTTCACAAGTGGTGAAGCAGGTTTACAGGTGTCTGTCTTTCTCTTTCCCTTCTCCCCCTCCTCTCTCAATTTCTCTTTACCCTATAAGAGAAGAAGAATGAAAGGAAAAGAAAGAAAGAAAGAAAGAAAGAAAGAAAGAAAGAAAGAAAGAAAGAAAGAAAGAAATTTGAGGGCTAAAGAAGGAACCTGGAACTAAAGTAGTGCCAAGAGACTTGAAACATAGGTCCATAGAAGAAGGAATGACAGTGGAAGCTGAATTAGAAAAATAAAGGGCTCTGATTATATGTAAGGCATGACAGGAAATCGAAGCTGAATTTATTCATAGAATCATGTGGCAGGCTACTATAGGACTGATTTTAACTAGTGGGCTAGCATATGATATTTGGTTTAAGGAAACAGTTCCGCCACCCGAGTGTATAGGAGACAGTATCAGACAGAAGCAGTGAGATTAATCAGGAGATGATAAAAGTAATCCCAAGAGGAAGTGGGGAGAGGATTAAATCAAGAACACTGGAGCTGATGAGTGTATGGATTTGAGTGAGCATGGAAAAAGATGGATGGATTAGGAGAGGCTCATCCCTGCCTTCTGATATCTGACTTGGGCCACTTGGTAGTGAGACTACTCACTAAGATAATGGGATGTAGGGTATGGGGTTTGATCTTAAGATTGATTAATTCAATCTTAAGCAGAGTCAATTTTTTTCTTTCTCTGTAGCTGGACTGATGTGTGATTCTTGACTGGAATTGCAAAATTGACATAAAATATTCCTCATTTGGTAGTCGAAGTCATAGGAATGGGGAAATTACAGGATGGGTACAGGACGTGAACCCATATCTGATTAGCCATTTTGTTTGTGAATAGTATTAGTCACTACTCAAAAGGTAATTTATTGTATTGTGATAATTCTTACTTCTGTAGCTGTCAGCCTTGGATATCAGTTTTCTCTTCTGAAGCTGTGAAAGATTGGTAATGGCTGAGTGGTGGCACACCTGGTTGAGTGCACATGTTGCAATGTGCAGGCACTCAGGTTCAAGCCCCCAGTCTCCACCAGCAGGGGGAAAGCTTTGCAAGTGGTGAAGCAGTGTTGCAGTTGTCTCTCTGTTTCTCTCCCATCTCTACCACCCCTTTCCCTCTCGATTTCTGGCTGTCTCTATCCAATAAATAAATAAAGATAATTAAAAAAAAAGAAAGGTAATGATCTCTCTTGCCACACATTTTCCAGGATGGTATTTTTTCAGAAGTATCTGAAAAATGTTAGATTCCTCATAGAACATGGAGTCAGGCAGTAGCGCAGTGGGCTAAGTGCAGGTGGCGCAAAGTGCAAAGACCAGCATAAGGATCCCAGTTCAAGCCCCTGGCTCCCCACCTGCAGAGGAGTTGCTTCACAGGCAGTGAAGCAGATTTGCAGGTGTCTATCTTTCTCTCCCCCTCTCTGTCTTCCCCATCTCTCTCCATTTCTCTCTGTCCTAACAATGATGACATCAATAACAACAATAAAAAACAAAGGAAAATAAATAAATATAAAAAAATTTAAAAAGAATATGGTTTAATGTTGGTCATCATTTCTCCTTTGGCTAATTTTGCATCTGTTCCCCTGCTCTGTTGCTTAACGCTGTGTTATATTTACATAATCACTGTTTTACCTGAGATCCGCCCTGCCTGCAGGGCATTGGTTTAACCCCCATTGGTTAGATCCCCACTGGTTTAATCCCCATTGGTTTGCACTCTCTTTTCACTCCGCCCCCTCTCCTAGTCACATCCTGTTTTCCATCCTACCACTTCCTTCTTGGCAAGTATAAAAGAATCTTCTTTTCTGATTAAAAACATTGGATTGCGTACCCGTTCCGCGAGTCCCAGAGTCTCTCCCTCTCTCTCCTGCAACGCTAGCTCAGCCTGAGTTCCTGATCCCTCTCCCATGCAGCAGCCTAGGTTGGCTCCTGCCGAGTTCTCTCCAACCCAGAGAGCACAGAAGAAGCACCCTCAGGCTATCCCAGCAATTTAACCATACTTCCTGTTTATGGCCATTGTTCTCTACCTGTATTCCTCTTGATCACCTTCTCCAGTTGCTGAATCCAGGGCTTATCTCATACTGATCTGGTTTCTTCAGTAGTGAGTTGTCTTTCATTTTTTGTATGAATGAAGTTTAAAGTAACACATCACACCCATGGTTTAGCATTGACTCATAACAGAACTCACAGTTCACTATAATCATTAAGCCCTTTATTCTAAATTGTCTTTTTTAAAAAATGTCTTTATGGGGGTCGGGCGGTAGCGCAGTGGGTTAAGCGCATGTGGCGCAAAGCGCAGGGACCGGCGTAAGGATCCCGGTTCGAGCCCCCGGCTCCCCACCTGCGGGGGAGTCGCTTCACAGCCGGTGAAGCAGGTCTGCAGGTGTCTATCTTTCTCTCCCCTTCTCTGTCTTCCCCTCCTCTCTTCATTTCTCTCTGTCCTATCCAACAATGAATTGCGTCAACAAGGGCAATAATAATAACCACAACGAAGCTACAACAGGGCAACAAAAGGGGGAAAAAATGGCCTCCAGGAGCAGTGGATTCATGGTGCAGGCACCAAGCACAGCAATAACCCTGGAGGAGGAAAAAAAAAAAGTGTCTTTATTCATTTTGTATAGAGACAGAGAGGAGGAGAGGGAGAGAGACACTTGCCTCAGCACTTTGTGAAGCTTCCCCCCTGCAAGTGGGGACTTGGGACTTGAACAAACTATGCTACCACCCAAACCCTGTCCTTAATTGTTTTACCGTCATATCTTCTACTTGCTTGTCTAGGGTCGAACTTAATCTTTTTTCATTTGAGATTTCTTCTAACTGGTTTTGGTTTTTGCAGTGTGCCCTGAATCCATCATTTCACTCTGTTGGTATGGGAGGCGGTGTGATGCTTAACAGTGTGTATCCCTGGTCTTTCGGGCACTTTCTCTTTAGTTTCCATCTATATGTTCAGGGTAATTGTAAACCCTACCTATTAGGATTTCTGGGTCAAATTGATGAACATATATATGTAATATATTGAGAAGTGCTTATGATTATCTTGAACTCTCAGTAAACGTTAACTGTTACTATTGCTGTGAGTGTGGGAGAAGATTACTGGGGACCATTTCTGTAACTGGGGTCTTTGTAGTGAGTAGTCTTTTCTGTGGAGATTGCTTAAGGCACATACTTTTTCTTTGATCAAAGGGAGAAGCAGATGTGGTTTGAGATTTTTGACATGTGCAACTATCCAAATTTACCAGGTAGGAAATGGGACATGATGATGAGTAAAATTTAAACTGACTGATACTGATTGACTGGCTACCTCCCATCAATACTGGCTACCTTCCTGGGCTTTGTGGGGAAAAGAAAACAAACAATAATAATGGGAAGAAAACAAAAAACTACTTGGGCATACGTCTTTGATACTCCTTTATCTACAGCTAGTTTTAAGAGAGAAAATTTAAAAAATGTCCTGACATTACATTTTTTAACTTTTAAAAAATTATTTACTTATTCGATAAAGAGAGAAATTGAGAGGGGAGGGAAAGAGGCAGAGAGACACCTGCAGCGCTACTTCACCTCTCTGAAACTTTCCCCTACAGGTGGGGACCAGGGGCTTGAACCTGAGTCCTTGCAGACTGTAATATGTGTGCTTAACTAGGTGCACCACTGCCTGCCCCTCCATTACATTTTAAGTGTTGAAGGTTGTACAAAAATGTGAGTCAACATTGAAGGTAAACTAAGAGATAATTATTTTCTTTATAGACAATTTGCCAAAGATGCCTTTAAGCTTAAAGTATGAAAATTAGGCACATGAGAAATTTGCAGAGACACTTACAATGGTAAGAAGACTCAATTAAAGCCCTGTGTGAATGTCCAGGGAGTTGTCAGATATGGGTCCTGCTACAGGGGACTGACCTGGAAACTGAGCATACTCAATGAGAGGGAAGGGATTAACATCCAGCAACCTGTTTTATAATCAGACTTTGAAAGCTCGTAGAAGGTCTAGGTTGATCTGAAAAAAAAAAAAAAAAGGTTAGGTCAACCTGACTTCTTTTCATAATAAATGTCACAATGGGGACACACCATCAGGGTTATCAGCACACTGTCTTCAGTGGTAGATTTCTTCATGGACATACCTTTTCTGTGAACTGTCGGGACATAATCATTAGAAATAATGCTGTACATTAAAAAGAAAAGTCACTCCATCTTAATTTATCACCTCTATGCATAGGACTTCTATAAACACAGGCATTAGAAGTTCTATGCAGGTGACTTTTGTTCTGGTGTTTGGGGCTGGCTTTCAATTTGTACTAGTGAAAGAGGAAGATGAGCTATTCATCATGTGAAACTTGTGTAGTATCTGATCTCTGTACTTCTTACAAAGCACTGTGATTAGAGAGGTGGGTCAGCTGTAGACCGTGTCTCTGATTTGTGAGACTTAGGGTTTCATCCCTGTCATCATATGGAAATAGAAGAGAGAACTCCATGGATGCTTTACACTTGTATTCTTCTTGTCTTTGTGTATTTTGTTCGGGGAAAAAAAAAAAATATATATATATATATATGACATTAGACTGGGAAGACAATTAAGTAGAATGTACATGTGTGATACCTACCCAGTGCTTGATCTCTAGACAACATTAGTAAAACAAGTCATCATGTTTTTTTATATATTGTTTTTGTATTGGTACTTATTGACAGCTCTATTTTCCATAGAGTCTAAGACTTGTGACTGTTACTTCTCAGAAGCTGACAGGACTGTAGAATTTATTGAACTACTACCCTTTTCTGTATAAGTACCGCGTGCTAACCGAATGCACCACTGGAGCGCCATACTACCCCTTTCTGAACCAAGGTATAAAACAAACAAGTTTCCACTGTCCTTGACAGAAAAGTGCTCTGCTTTCCACCTGCCTTCCTTTTTTCCTCCCTCCCTCCCTTCCTTCCTTTTTTCTTTTTTTTTTAAATTTTTTAAAAATATTTATTTTATTTATTCCCTTTTGTTGCCCTTGTTGTTTTATTGTTGTAGTTATTATTGTTGTTGCCGTTGTTGGATAGGACAGAGAGAAATGGAGAGAGGAGGGGAAGACAGAGAGGAGGAGAGAAAGATAGACACCTGCAGACCTGCTTCACCGCCTGTGAAGCGACTCCCCTGCAGGTGAGGAGCCGGGGTTCAAACCGGGATCCTTATGCCGGTCCTTGTGCTTTGCGCCACCTGCGCTTAACCCGCTGCGCTACAGCCCGACTCCCTCCTTTTTTTTTTTTTAATAAATAATCTGTAGCAAAAAGCTTTATTGGTTTTCTGTATAACTGCCTTCTTTTAAAAATCACATTGAAGACCAAGTTGATTCTGCCCATAGAGCAAAGCTATCTGCCTTTTTTTATACAAAATCTGGATGGCTAAATTGGAAGCATATTCTGCACATGGTTTAGCAGTTAGTAGCCTGGAAAATGACCCAATAGCCAAGATAGTTTTTTTAATCTTCATTGTAAGTGCTTGTTTAAAGTTTAAGCCTGTAATTGACTATTTTGCACATTGTTCATTGTTAATTCTTTGCAGGCTATTATAGTTTTGTAAATACGTTGCCTGCTAAGTTGTGTCAGTGGAGGAACATTAGTGCTAGAAGCCAATCCAGTTAAGTGTGGTACTTAAAAGCATTATCAATTAGACTGGATCACCATTTCTTGATGATCCTAGGAAAGTCACTTTCTATTTGTGAAAATTTACAGCTATTTTAAATGAATATACAGTTTGTCTTTTGATAGCTACAATAATAGGGCATGCGTTTATATTAGGTTGTGGTCACTGAAGAGTTTCTTCTGATAAGTGACTACATTATTCAGTATTGCTATCCAGTTACCTTTCCTGTTCTACACTGGATTGGCAAAATCCTTCTTTTTTGTACTTTATCAAGCAGCATCTACCAGGTAGCTCAAAATGCTTTATCCTATGTAAAATTATAAAAAGGTGAAAATTTTGTGTATTACACTTGAGACATCACTTTAATAGGCAAACCATATGGTATTTGTTGTATTCAGATGAATAAGATAAGCATTGATCAGAGAATAGACGGACTTTCTGAAATTCAAAATATAACTATTGGGTTTTATTCTTTTAATTTTCAGTTTAAAGTATATTAACAACATTTGGAATCACAGCTAATCACAGTACAAGCTAATACTGACTCTTAAAGGTTATCCAAATTGCAATACAAAAAGAGTTAAAATTATGCCTTACTGGGCAATTAGAACTGCTAGACTATGGATATGGTGGTGGAAAATAATGGGACAGATAAAATGTGATTTGTTGTCTGTGTATGGTATAGAAAGAAAAGTAATGCTGAGGAATATACTGAATATAGCTGAAACTATCATTATGTTCAAGTGGAAACATGTAAAACTCCTCTTGATTAAGTTTTATGTGCAACAAAAGATATGATTGAAAGTATAGAGTTAGAGAGTATTTTAAGAGCATGATGATAATTCAGCTACAGTCTATAGCAAGTCTGTGACCATGCTGGAGAAGTGAGGACAAGGAGCAAGGTAGCTTGTTTCGATTATGCATATTTGTGACACATGTAGGAATTCTGACTGTATGGATTGTTGCATTAGATTTGATCATCAGATGCTTTTCATAGCAGATATTATCTGAGTCATTGACTCCAAGTCTGAAGAATGCGGACATGTAGGCAGAACTAAAACCTTTTTGTCCTTTGAAACAAATTTTAGCAGTCACTCTCTTGAGCCCTCTGAAAAAAAAAAAATGGAGAAGCAGTGAAGGAAAAACCTCCCAAGCTCAGGAAGGTCATGCCTCCTCAGAGTTGAATTCAATAGGTAAGATTCCTCCTAGTTGTGCTTTGTTAGAATAAATATAGTTTAAGAATGCATTTGCTCTCACTCTGACAGGATTGGAAACTGAAGAGCATGAAGCAATTATTAAGAAAGAGGCACGGTTGACATCAAGTATGATAGAGGAGGGGACTGATATAAATATAGAAAGATTTTAAGATTATCAAAGAACTTCCCAACATTATGAGTGAAAAAAGAAGGAAGCTTCTGTATGTGGTGATGATAAATGAGTTAGTGTTGAAAGCACCCAAAGAAAAGGAGGCCCTAGCCTGGTTTGTCAAAGCTTGAAGAAATAGAAAGGATAATTTATTGACAGGCAATGGGGACACTGCTAAAAAATAAATGATTTTTTCATCTCAGTGTTCACAAAAAAGGGATGGGGGACAGATGCCAGAAACTGGCATAAATTTCCCAGGGGAGACTAAAGAAATACAAAAGAAGTCAAGGTCATGCTGAGGCAGGTGATTTAAGGGTGAAAAGAAAAAACAAATTAATAAAACTCTAAAGCTTAGCAGGAATCACCTAAAAATCTTTGAAAAGTTTTTTAAAAAGTACAAGAAAGGAGAAGGAAAACCCCTATTTCATGGGATGCTTGGGCTTATTTCCTATGGGTTTGTTTTATCTAGTTAATTTATTAGACCAGAAATTTACCCATTGCAAAAGTTACTACTCTTAGCAAGTGTATTTAAAAATCTAAGTCTTAAAAAGAAAAGTATATCTTTTTAATTTTTTCCTGGATAAACACTGAACTGTTGATTTAACCAGTGTTCATTGGATGTTTTAATGACAAGCTAGAATATACCCTTGAAAGAGACAAATACTTTAAGGGGGGTGTCGAAGTTACGTTTCCTTCTTTCCTATAAAGTGAAAAGAGTGACCTTGATTTCATTCTGTCATTTGTTCTTGGTCTTATTTTGAATGACTTCTTGACAGAGAGTGTCCGGAGAAGAGTGACCTCATTTTCTGCTGGGTCTGTTCGTGGTGGTCCTCAGTGAGGACGCCTGCTTCCTTTTTCTTGATTCTCAGTTATGGCTCTTTCTCCTCCCAAGCTTCCTAATGTTTCTAGTGCTTCATAAAACCAAACTCCTTGTTCAATACCTCCTTCCCAGTTGCCTCTGAATGAATTTAGAAATCCTTGGTCTCTCACTGGATTTTTGAGATTTCTAGAGTTTTTGCCTTGGGTAGGTGAGAGAGACTTATTTTCAAATACAATTTTGTTTTTCTTCATTTCAAACACAGTGTACGTGTACCTCCTATCCAGGTCAACAACCCCTTTCTCCTTTGGATGACCACTTTTCCTGTTCTTCGTCTCTGTAAACAGTTGGGTCTGATAAACCCCACTTATGAAAAAGATCTTCCATTTCTCTCCCCTATAATTTCTCTTTGCTTCGTGTTTGGAGATTATTTCAAGTCATTTATTAATGCAAGTATTAATGTAAGATGGATTTTGCTGTGGTCATTTACTTCTATTTACAGTCATTCCTTTAGCGACTACTCAAGTATGGACTGTTCAGGGTGGCTCAGAGGTATTTCTGAGCTCTATGAAAAAGACAAACTTTCATCCATTGAGTGGCAGTTTTTCCTACAACTGTTTCTCATGGTCTATAATTCTCTATATAAAATGAATGCCATGAAGTGTATGTGGGTGTTACATTCTGGTTGGAACAGACCCCTTTTTCAGCACCTGCCCCTCATGTATTATTGTTCTACCTTTAAATTATTTCTGAAGGCAAGAGACTTCAAGTTTGTCTATAAAAGGATCAGTTGTGGTCCGGGAGGTGGCGCAGTGAAAAGGCTTTGGACTCTCAAGCATGAGGTCCCGAGTTCGATCCCCGGCAGCACATGTCCCAGAGTGATGTCTGGTTCTTTCTCTCTCTTCCTGTCTTTCTCATAAATAAATAAAATCTTTAACAAAAAAAAAAAGGATCAGCTAAGCTACAAAACGATTTCTCTTGCTTTTTCTTTCTTTTTTCTCTCCCTCCCATCATTCCTTCTGGACCCCCAAATCACCCAACCAGGACTTCACTGCTCAGGGCCATCTTTTGTTCAGAGACAAAGACAAAAAATAAAGGGGCCAAGAGGATAGCACAACAATTTATAAAATAAACTCGTGTACTCAAGGAAATAGAAATCCCAGGCTCAATCCCCAGTACCACCATTAGCCAGAACCAAACAGTGAGTGCTTTGGTCAAATGAATTTAGAAAAAGAATCCTTTAAAAAAGGGAAAGATAGTGGTGCAGTGGATAAGGCATTGGACTCTCAAGCATGAGGTCCTGAGTTCAATCCCCGGCAGCACATGTACCAGAATGATGTCTGGTTCTTTCTCTCTCTTTCTCCTATCATTTCTCATGAGTAAATAAATAAAATCTTAAAAAAAAAAAAAAGGGACGATAGAGTCTTTGATCCTGAGTCACACACATGCAAATTAGGTACCTTCCTAGGTAAGCTTCCTCACCTGTTCAACATTTCTTTTTAAGTGGTATCTGGGGATGTCAGGGGCCATGTTCATGCGTGATACTGGGCCTTCCTGGCTCATTTTTTTTCATTCTGTGCCCTTGGGATATAGAATGTCTCCTATGGGGGACATCCACAACACCATCCACAGAGCTCCCTTGGCACGGCCCATTTGTACTCCTATGTGGTGCCAGGGATAGAGTCCAGGATTCTATGCTACATGGTTAAAGTATGGGCTCTATGTGCTGAGCTATTTCCTTGCTTCATCTTGTTATGAATTTCATGATTTACTTAGAGCCAATTATAATTTATGTCTGCCCCCCAACCCCCGACTAAATCTTTCTTTTAGGTACTCTCAGATTTGGTTCCCACTTTGGATGAGTTTGCCAAGCTGTTTTGTGTGAGGCTAACATGCATGAGACAGCTATAAACATAGCAGTACCCGTCCCACCTGCATGTGCTATGTGACTAACAAGAAAGTAGAAACTAGAGCTGGGCAGAGAGAATGTCAGAAAGAATCTTTTTGGCACATCTGGGCCTAGACTTTCTTTAGATGTGATTTTTTTTTTTATTCCACTATTTCCTAATTTCCTTTTATAGTGAACACTATCTAATGCAAACGTGTATCTGAGTAGTGACATTCTTTATCTGTTAGTCCCTCTCCCGTCCCCCTGAACTCCATCAGGAAAGACGACATGATGTAGATCTTCACCCTTGCTATACACTGACTTATCTGGGGGCTTTTCACATAACATGGGCGCCTGCAATCAACCCTCAGACATTCTGTTTGGAGGTCTGGGCTGGGATCCAGGCATCTAATTTAAATGTGCATTCAGCAACACTGATGTCCTGCCAGGTTTGAGAATCTCTGACCTACACATTGCTTCAAAGAACTGTCATTTTAATTTTCAAAACTGTTTATTTTTCTTGAGCTGAGTACATATTTTTAAATCCTTCTATTTCTTTTGCACTCAGCAAATGTGAGTCATCACCTACTTAGCACTTAACTATTTTGCCATCAAGATATTTTTATGCTGTAAATTAATAACTTTTTAGGTCAAAGAAAATGGATAATTCTTAATATTGTGAAAGTTGTGGCTATTTCAGTAAGGGCTGTAATGAGATCTTTTTTTTATTTTCTTTGTCTTTCAAATTTATAGGCTTAATCTAATGATGCTAAAGGTTTGGCTTATAATAATGGTATGATAAAGCCATTCATTGTAAATTCACAATGAAATGTTTACATATATACTGGGAATGATTTTTTTACTCCTATTACAGGAAAAGTTACAGATTTTCACGAATTTGGAGGAAAGACAGGTCAAAGTAGAGGAGCATTGGGATCATAAATATCTCAAAAGAGTACCCATTTATTATTTTTTTGGAAATAGATAACTAAATCTAAATCATACTGAAAAAAGAAAACTACTTTGTTCAGAACAATGAGGGAACTAGCTCAGAATTCCGTGAAGTTAGCCCTGAAATTGTCTGTAGGTAGTACACTTTTCTCATGCACTTATGTGATTTTACTACACTTTGTAATACTATCTCTGCTGTCGTCTTTAACATAGTACATACAGTAAAACACTTTTTTTTATGACTCCAGGGTTATTGCTGGAGCTCAGTGCCTGCACTATAAAAATCCATTGCTCCTTGAGGCCATTTCCCCCATTTTTTTGCCCTTGTTGTAGTTGTTATTATCATTGTTGTTATGTTATAGTTGTTGTTGTTGGATAGAACTGAGAGAAATTGAGAGAGAAGGGGAAGACAGAGAGAGGGTGAGAAAGACAGACACCTGCAGACAGGCTTCACTGCTTGTGAAGCGACCCCACTGCAGGTGGGGAGCCAGGAGCTCAAACTGGGGTCCCTGAGTAAGTCCTTGTGCTTTGTGCCCTGTGCCCTTAACCCATTACATTACTGCTCAGCCCCCAGTAAAACACTTTAAAGGCTACCTGGTCAGTAAAAATCCCATGCTTCTGTGCTTCGATTTTAATTGCAGTATGTATAATCTGTGTCTAGTTAAGTCTATTTTATGATGCATTCTCTCACTGTCACAGTAACATAGCTCTTATTTTCTGGTTTGTGTTTTCCACATGTATGCAATGTTTTGATGACAGGGAGACACACAGTGCTGACCCCAAGCTGTTCAGCATCACAGTTTTATAGCCTGTTTTAAGGAGGCTCCATTGGCCATGGTAGCAGGGAGCTTGTATACTTAAAAGATGATTTTGTATTTTTAATTTAGCAAAATTAACAGGGAGAGGGGAAAGTAATTAGAGGCTTCTGTGTACTTTGTAAAGTGTGACCTAATATTACGGACAATGCATGGTATTTAGGTATTGGCTTGTTTTTCCATGTCATCACATATTCCATTCTACCATAGAAATCGTTAACACCTGCTTTTATTTGGAATAGTTGGCAAGTTGAAGCACAGCCTTTAGAGAGAATTATTAAAGTTCTTGTATTTGAATGAAGAAAGTAGTTAAATCATTTATTAAGGGAAATTATTTCTTAGGATATTAATAACCCATTTCTATACCCATGATCTCCTCTTCTCATCACTGAATCTTGATTGGTGAAATTTTATTTCAAAGCCATATCCCACTGTTGAAAGGCCAAGAATACTTTAAAAAAATTTTTTTTATTTATTTATTTCCTTTTTGTTGCCCTTGTTTTTATTATTGTTGTAGTTATTATTGTTGTTATTGATGTAGTTATTATTGATGTCATTGTTGTTGGACAGAACAGAGAGAAATGGAGAGAGGAGGGGAAGACAGAGAGGGGAGAGAAAGATAGACACCTGCAGACCCGCTTCACCACCTGTGAAGCGACTCCCCTGCAGGTGGGGAGCCGGGGGCTCGAACCGGGATCCTCATGCCGGTCTTTGAGCTTTGCGCCACGTGCACTTAACTCACTGCGCTACCGCCCGACTCCCAAGAATACTTCTAATTTGTGGAAAAGGGTCAACAACATACTTATAGATTTGACTTTAAATTACATTGTAAGTTTATATGATTTGTATCCAAAGTACAGATTAATATCATTTTCCCAAAATTTTCTTATGCTTAGTTTAGGGCACCTACATACATCAGTGTTCAGCCTAAACTCATTAATTTCATTTGTCAAGTTTTCAGTAAGCACTAATTTTGTGCCAAGTACTTGGTATGACTTGGGGCTGAGGGTAGCCTTCATATCCCTCCTACTTGGAGTGAGTTTTTGTCTGGTGTCGAACACAAGGAAGTATATAAGCCAGGGAAAATGCAGGGTCCTCTAGAAAACTTTAGTGGGGCGGGCCATTATTCAGAGAAAGTTGATAAAGCTGACATCTAAGTTCAGGTCTGAATCAGCAGGAAGGAGACTCAGGTGTGATGTGGAAACAAAATGGAACCGTGTTCAGGATTCAGGGAGGATAAGGAGAATAGAGGGTGCATCTCTTTGAAAGCACAGGAAGACAAGACTAGGTTCTTCATGGCCAGGAGAGTCAGCTCCTGATGCACCTTACAGGCCGTGTTCAGTACATGTCCTTCACTCAGCAGAGAGGCTGCTGAGCACTCACTTTATCCAGACATTTGAGAGGCATCTGGACACAGAGAAGACAATAATACTTGCCCTCGTGGAGCCTTTATTCAAGTTGGGAGAAACAAACTATGTACATATTGTGAGATGTTTTGTAAATGGTCCAGAAGCATGTGTAGTCCAAGTGGTTACAGTCTCAGCATTTGCCAACATCACTGAGCCAAATCAAAGAATATTTAATAAAAATAAGTTTACAATCATTTCCAGTTTGGTCTTAACGACTGCAGATAGAGTTATTGACAACTAAATATATTTACAGGGAAAGTTGTAGGCGGTGACAAATATAGTTTATATTTGTTGATCATGTTCTATACCAGGTATTGGGCTAAGCAATATGTGAGAAAATGCTAGTTATTGGGTTAAGCAGTTACTTGCAGAAAATTATAGACAAGAAACCCATAAGGACATAACCACATCTTGTGGCCAGGGATAAGTCACATGTGTGATGGTGGTAATTCTGTACAGCCTAGGTGCGTGGTAGACTATTCTGCTATGTTTGTGTAATAATTACATTTTATGTTATTTGTACAGCTACAAAATTACCAAATGATGCATATCTCAGAGTATATTCTTTTTGATGAGCCATGCATGACAATATTGAAGTTCATTGCGATCAGAATTTCTAGTTCACCTGACAGATTGATGCACCGTAAGAGCACAGCACTTCTCTGTAATGTTAGATCAGGATATTAGAGAGGTTGTGAGCATGGCAGAGTTGTCCCTATATTTCTGTTTTTTTTTTTTTTCCAAGACATTACCAGAACTAGAGTCTTCCTTGGAGCATTTAATAATATCAATAAGCAAGAAAAGTGCCCTGATATTTTGGCCTTGCAAGCAAGCAAATAAATATTCTATACATTGATTGAAACTAGATCTTTGCTATTCAGAATTAACTATTATAAGTAAGTTTCACTACAGTGAATAGTTTTCTGAAGAATTAATAAGGGACAAAGAGGATACTAGATGCCAGTTTATACAATAGAAACAAAAAGGGAATAGAGTTGAACTTTGTGAATGAGGAGAGATTTGTGTGAATTTGCCCTACAGTTTTAAAATGCATTGAATGGAACCATTTAATGTATGAGAGGTATTTGGGAAAAAAAATCACTGTATTCCAGCAATCTTAGCCTGATTTGTTTCCTTTAGAATAAAAGTTGCAAGTGGGTAGGAATTATGTTTTTAAGTGTTAGCTACAAAGGGCTGGAAACTACTTGGGAGGAACAGCTGAAGAGGAAATAGTCCTGTCAGCACCGTGCACATGGATGATTGGGTACATAAGGGGTACAAGCAGAGAGAGAGGTGCAGAGGGAAGAGGTCATAAAACAAGGAGGCTTGTTTGGAACTAAAATATAACAGCAAAGAGTAAAAGCCTTGGGAACCACTGAGGCGATATATTTTTCCTCTTAGCATAATACAAATATGCACAGTTGAAATGTGGGTGCTTCTTGTGCAGACGTGTCTGTCGTCAGCAGCACACACAGTTGAATATAGGGGAGGACATTTGATCTCATGGTTCTCCTTTCTCTTTCCATGTCACCAAAGGTATGTGTTTCCAAAACAGTCCAGATTAATGTCCAGGTTTTAAATCTGTGGGAAAATTATAAAGCTTACTGGTGGTGTACATTCTGCAATTTAAATCTGTTCTCCATCTGTACTAAGCTCTATGTGATGAAATTGACCTTTGTCTACTAACATTCATAATGGTTTTTGCTAATGTGTATCAATGCTTATCAATAGCCGTAACAATAGCGCTGTTTTACTACAATGCCACCCCCTGTGTTATTATTGGCATACATGATATTACATACATTATATTCCATAGCAGTATTTATCATAATTTTCCAATAAGGAAGATGAAGGACAGAGAGGTTGAAATGTATACAAAGAGCATGCTTCTGGGAGGTTAGTGATATGTCCTGTTCAACTCTGAAAGTGTTCTTGACCAGCAAACCTGATGCCTCAATGGATAGTGCAACACCTATGACAGATAAAAATACCCCAAGGGAGGGGGAGATGTTAGGGGAAGAGAACAAGAGGGCTCTGAACTCCAATTCCATCAAGACCTAGAGAGAGAAAAAAAAGGGAAGAACATTCAGAAAGTAGCAATAGGTGTAGGTGGACTTAGAAAGGAAATGAAGGTGGGACCATAGAAAAAAAAATGTGCGTGTGTGTGTTTACAGAAATAATAGTCAGGGGCCAAGTGGTAGCACAGTGGGTTAAGTGTACCTGATGTGAAGTGCAAGGACCGATTCAAGGATCCCAGTTCGAGCCCCAGGCTCCCCCACCTGCAGTGGGGGTCACTTCACAAGTGGTAAAGCAGGTCTGCAGGTGTCTTTCTCTTCCCCTCTCTGTCTTTCCCTCTTCTCTTGAATTCTGTCTGACCTAGCCAACAACAACAATGGCATTGACAACAATAACAATAAATACAACGAGGGCAACAAACAAAATGACCAAAAAAAAAAAAAAAGGCCTCCAGGAGCAGTGGATTTGTAGTGCAGGCACCAAGACTCAGTGATAACCATGGAGGCAAAAACAAACAAAAAAAAGAAATAATAGTCAACCGGCACTGTGACCTCTGGAGAACTACTGCAGTTTTCAATGGAGGGATGGGTATGCAAATTCTGGTGGTGGAATTCTGCCCTTGTTATATATCATGATTTGGTAAATCACTAATAAAAAGAAAACTATTAAAAGTAAATAGAAGAAAAGATTATATTGGGGACCTGGCGATGGTGTACTTGGTTGAATGCACCATGTTACAATTCACAAAGGCCGGGGTTCCAAGCCCCACGTCCCAACCTACAAAAGGAAAGCTTCACAAGTTTTGAAGCAGTGCTGCAGGTGTCTCTCTCTTCTTTATCTCTCCCCTTTAATTTATACCTGCCTCTGCCCAATCAATAAATAAAGATGATAAAAATTTAAAAAGAAGAAGATAAGATTATATCTTTAAGTCAACAAAAATAGTGTTTTGGGCAGGGGAGATAGCATAATGGCTATGCAAAAAGACTTTAGTGCCTTAGATCAGTTCCCCAGCATCACCATAAGCCAAAGCTAAGCAGTGCTCTGGTAAAAAGAAAACCCAGACAAACAAAACCTGAGAAGGTTAAGGATCAAACTAATAACCACTTTACATTTTTAATATTTCACTTTTATTAGTGAGATAGATAGACAGACAGACAGACTGACAGATATTAAGAGCACTGCTTAGCTCTGATTTGTGGTGGTTCTAAGGATTGAATTTGGGACTTGTAGTGGTCCAAGCACGAAAGCCTTTTGTATAACCATTACGCTATATCCCTAGACCCAGCCTTACATTTTCCCCACACACACATTTCAACACACTGCCATATCACAACAGTAAAGAGAAAGGTCTTGCCAAAAACAATTAAGAATCATAAACAATTGGGAGTCAGGCAGTAGCACAGCAGGTTAAGCGCATATTGCTCAAAGTGCAAGGACTGGCATAAGGATCTTGGTTCAAGCCCCTGGCTCCGCACCTGCAGGTGAAGCAGGTCTGCAGGTGTCTATCTTTCATTTCCCCTCTGTCTTCCCTTCCTCTCTCCATTTCTCTCTGTCCTATCCAACAACAACGGCATCAGTAATAACTATAACAAAAAAATAACAAGGGCAACAAAAGGGAAAATAAGTGGTCCAGGAGGTGGCACAGTGAATAAGGACCTCTCAAGCATGAGGTCCTGAATTCAATCTCTAGCAGCACATTTACCAGATTGATATCTGGTTCTTTCTCTCTCTCTCCTCCTATCTTTCTCATAAATAAATATTTTTTAAAAGAATCATAAACAAATAAGAATCAAAAAATTGTAAGAATCATAAAAGTCAGGGGAAAACATTAGCATCATGTTTAATAAGGCGTAAGTGAGGCTGAAGAGTTTAGGACTTGTCGCTTTACTAGCTGAAATGCATGCATCTGGTGGGGACTTGCATTTGCCAGCTGTACTGCTGGCCTACAGGTAGACTCCTCCATGGAACGCAGGTCAGTGTTTCTTTTTTTTTAATATTTATTTATTTATAAATTTTGTTGTCCTTGTTTTATTGTTGTTATTATTATTGTTGTTGATGTCATCATTGTTGGATAGGACAGAGAGAAATGGAAAGAGGAGGGGAAGACAGAGAGGGGAGAGAAAGATAGACACCTGCAGACCTGCTTCTCCACTTGTGAAGTGACTCCCCTGCGGGTGGTGAGCCGGGGGTTTGAACCAGGATCCTTAAGCTGGTCCTTGCACTTCGCACCACATGCGCTTAACCCGCTGCACTACGGCTCGCAGGTCAGTGTTTCCACCCAAGCAGTTTATGATCATTGACAAATGTAAGCTAATAGGAGGATAACACATAGAAACAAATTAGCAAACCAGAATTCAAGTAGAATCAATGTAACATATATTCTCTGTGGAAATGGGGTGGGGCAAGGAGATTAGTGAATTTCTCAGTTATTAATCTACTTTATTTGTTTACTTTTTGAGAGATCTTCCAGTACTCACTCAGATATAGTTTGCATCCTTGCTCAACCATTCCTTCTTTTGTGGAGGCTGAAGAGCTACTTCATAATGAGGAAGGAAAAAAAAAGCATAGCCCCAAATTTGACTTGTTTAGTCCATACATTCTTTTCATCTCTACCACTTATTGAGCCCAACAAGGAGGATAAATGAATATAGATTTTTTTTGTTCACTCTTACCAACAAGAATGATAATTTTAAGTGCCCCAAACTTAAATTTATTGGTTTTTAAAAAAACTGACTTTGTAGCATCGTAACCTCTTGATTCTTTGGTGGCTATATCTTGGAAAGACCACTTAACTTCATTTGTCCCACTTATTATCTGGGATTGACCTTCAGTGTGTTTGTCAGATGAGCATTTGGTGAAATCAAAGAAGCACTGGACTTTGGGAGATTATCCCAGGTATCTGCTGCAGTCAATGATTCGTACTCAACCCTCTGTGAAGGACACTTGGATTTAGCCTTTTTTTCTCTCCTGACCATCCACCACTAGCTATCTGCTTTGGTTCCATGCTTTCACTGTTCAGTGAATTGAATGCCTGCTCTTTTTCCTTAACATGAGGCACTTGATCTTAGACTATCTGCCACTAAAGCTCAACTACCATCTTTTTCTCTTTTGTCTTAGGAGAAAATGTGTTTCTTAATCATTTTCTCAACGTTTACATCTTTTTAGTGTATTTTAACTTGCTTGTCCTAGAATTTTTTCCCCCATAAGCTTTTCCTTCAGTCCTGTCCCCTCCCCTTCCTTCCTTCTTTCCTTCTTTCCTTCTTTCTCTTTTTCTGCTGATGGACTCCTTTCCTCTGTGCATATAAATGTACAGAAAGATCTTATGATACCCTCTGAAAGAAATCGTTGAAGTGTGGTTCATAGACCACCTACTTCAAGTGATCTCTGAAGTTATGTTGAAATTGGGGCCACATTTCAGTTCTGTGAATCAGCCAGCCCTTCAGTAATAGTTGTTCAGAGCTTCCCCAAACAACTTAGTCTGAAAGGCGTTTTGGCATCTTCTAGGGTAGCACAGCTTCAAGTTGCTTGTTTTATTTCTAGCTTAATCTTTTTGTCTTTTAAAACCTGCCTTCTCCAACATCCAAAATGCCAAAGTCAACTAACTCTCTTTCTGCCCCTCACACTGCTGTTTTCTTTTATTAGCTGTTTGCTTCATAGGGATGAGAAGAGAGCTTGGAGTTTGGCATTGGAGTGGGATTGGACTCCAAGCCTCATAGCAATCTGTTTTCACGCCACTCTTTTATCTTCAGTAGGACAATACTATTGAAGGTTTGCATGGCTCATAAATGACTTTTTTTTTTTAATTGGAGAGTTCAAATATAATTGGTTTTGCACAAAGAATCTGCTTCTCTCAGTTTACTTGTGGAAAACTTGGAAATTAAACTCTTTGCCAGGGTTGTGACTTCTGGGTGGGTTAAAGCCCAAGGTGAATTGCTTCTTACCCACTCAACTTCCCCCTCATAGCCACAACCTTTCCTGCATGGAATGTTTGGCATGACCAGTAGTGAAAGAGTAAAATTCTCTCTAGTGAGCGGAAAATACAACAGGATCTCTGTGAGATTGATAGAGACAGGTGTTCGATCTACTTTACTCCCGCCAGAGAAATGTTTTTCCTTAATAGCAGGAGAGGTCAAAGGCCTAAAACTATGGATATAGGGGTGGTGATGAACATTCTAACATTGATATTTTTTAAAATAATAATAGTACGTAACATTTAAGATAAACAACTCTGATTCCCTCTGTCTGGGAACTTCCACCCAGCCATATGCAGAGATAAGAATTCTGAGCAGTGTGAGTTGGGCGGTAGCTCAGCAGGTTAAGTGGGCAATGACTGGCTTAAGGATCCGGGTTCAAGCCCCCGGCTCCCCACCTGCAGGAGGGTAGCTTCACAAGCAGAGAAGCAGGTCTGCAGGTATCTATCTTTCTCTCCCCCTCTGTCTTCCCCTCCTCTCTCCATTTCTCTCTGTCCTATCCAACAATGACAACATCAACAATAACTACAACAAGGGTAGCAAAAGAGAATAAATAAATATTTTTTAAAAATTGTAAATTAGAAAAGGACATTACTATTGATGATCTCTTGTTTGTTAAGGTGGTGCTTGGAAGATACACCAGACTCTAGAGTTTTTAAAATAAAAGTTTGCCAATTGTGACAGTTTTGAGATGTGGAGTAAATATATTTAAATTCTGCCAATGTTAAGTTTATTTTAGGTATGCATTTCAGGGGAGAGGCTATTGGATGCTTTTATACTTGGGATGGAACTGTTTTTGTTCTTTCATTCAAGATAGCTCTACCATCAAGCACCATAGTTAAGTATCACAAATATGCACGAAGCAGGGGACAGATGCACAAGGAATTTAAGCAGAGTTTTCCTAAATGGCAAATAATTAGAGGGGCAATGATGCCCATGGGCAGCAAAGGATGCAATGAGGTACCAGGAATTTTAAAATGGAGATGAAAATACGTTTGTAGAATGCAGCCACTCTCAAGGATGTTCAAACCTGGAGGGTGATCTCTCCCGAAGTCCTATTTTATGCAATTTGAACATTAAATTTTGTTCTCGCTTTACCTTTAGTCCTCCAAAATAAATAGATCATGCTAAGGGTTGCAAAATGGAACAAGATTCTCTTTCCAACCCCAGTTTCGGGTGACTTTGCAGCTTACATTCCTTTCTTCTTCCTCCCCAGGGTCTTGTCCTTTCACAGGACTGCCAGGATACAACATTTCATAACTATGTCACTCCTCATTTATTTATTATTTATACCCCATTTACTTCCAGAGGGTTGGTAGGAAGCCTACCCATAAACAACACATTATAACTCTGACTCTTTTCTTGGTGTGCAGATTTGGATGGACTTGGTCCTTCTTTCAAACAACTGTGTTGTACAGTGGGCTATGTATACCTCACAACAACTCTCTCTGCACAGTCTTGATGTCAAGAAGGAAATAAATCTCCAAGAATAAGTTAGAGAAGAGTGGTAGGTATTGCCCACCTTCCTGTAGAGTGGTAGTTTAAACAGCAGGGGTACTGAGCAGAGCGAGTCAGCAGCTCAGCAAAGCTGAGCTGTAGCACCTGATCATTATCCTTCAGGCTTAAGATTTACCTGTTGTGCTCACTGTAACAAAAGAAATGAAATCTCTGTAATTATTTTGGAAGGGGGAGGAGACCATGTTTTAGTTTCTTTGGTCTTGAACTGGAGTAGGTTCTGCTTTTGGAAATTTAATTTGAAGGAATCCTACATACACATCTGCTTTTTTTGTACTGAAATTTCTAATGAGCTTGAAAATAGATATTAATTAATGCAGATGTGTAGAGTATTCCTTGAACGACAAAAAATGCACATTCAGGCTACAAGGTGATCCTTATTATATAGTTGTGGAAGATAGGGTAAATATGTTCTCTGTTCTTCTGGAGTTCAGAGATGGGGTTCCTTGTTAACAAGGACTAGGAATAAAATTTATAGAACATATACATGACTATTTCAATATTTAATATTGTTATAAGTGGCAAATTAGATGGTAAAGAGCTAAGAAGCAGGCTGAATCCTTGAAAAGCATCATCAGATCTTTTTGAGAACATACATGACTTAATGGTTGGTCTCTAGCACAGAAAAAGAAAAAAATGTTTATTTCAGCAAATCCAGTTTGCCTGGTGCCCTATACATAGAATGGTGTGTAGATTTTCACTTGGACACCTTTTTACCCAACTTAACTTGTGTTCATTTTATTTTTATCCCACTACATGAAGCTACAGACAAAAAAGCCTTCCTATTTGGAGTGGCTGGATTACATGGTTTAGTTGGATGAACTTTTTCTTGTTCTCAGTGAAATTTTCTATGAAAGCCTGAAATGTCATGAGCATTTTGTGACATAAATCCTTTAAGCTATTTTGCAGTCATATAACTGTTCTTTGTGGAGTTTGAGTGTTTTTCTAAATTCCTTCTCATCTCCAAATGGGCTCAATAAATTATAAGTTGTTGAGATCATTCACTCACTGAAAGAATAGTCATCTCCTAAAGCTGGGGAAAGTGTCCAATTTCAAGTCTTTGAGTAAATAGATCTGATTCCTTACACACTCATGCTCTAGCAAAAGACCTGAATAATTTTAGTATGAATTACTTTAGTCTAAGCAAGAGTTCATGATTTAAAAAATATATATATATATATATATTTAATCAATAAAGCCAGTTTATTCATTTGATGTAATCAGATGCAGGGTCCCCTGCTCCCAGAAGTAATGTAATAGGTGGGCTTTAGCAGTACATGTTCCCATTCCATTCTTCTCCTCCTCCTCCTTCTCCTCCTTCCCCTCCTTCCCCTCCTCCTCCTTCTCCTTTTTCTTCTCCTTTTTCTCCTTCTCCTCTTCCTCCTCCTCCTCCTTCTCCTTCATTTTTTTTTGTTTGTTTTTGTCCCTCCTTAAGAAAAGGAAATCTGAAAGTCACATGAAGTTAGGCTGGGAATGAGGAACTCAGAGTTCAAAGCATGGAGCCTGTCCTCAGCTTGTGTCTGGATTGCAGTTTAGTTGTGTTGCCGAGACACCCCTGTGACCCTTGCACATGTACAGTCACATCAGGGCTCAGAGACTCTCCAGTGTGTCTGTGATACAGGATGCCAAAGGCCAGGGAATTATTTATGACACAAAATGTTGAGACAGAATTGGCTCTTGAGAGGCTTTTGAGGAATTCAGGTTTGATTTGAACCACTTTGGGAGGGGGGAATTTCCTGACATTTTTAATCGAGTTATGAATTTGTGGAGTTTATACACATCCTTCTACCTTAGCAGTGAGAAACCCAGAAACAGAATTTCTATTTCTAATGGCAGGCAGTTGGGGTGCAGCAACCGAGCAGTCACCCTTAAAAATTAATGAGCTTAATGATGGTTCAAGAAGGGACTGCGGTGGTGGTTCATGAGGGAGGGGCCACTGGCTTGGCAGAAGGAAGAAGGCTGGACTCCTCATAAGTGACAATGATGCGAGCCCCTGTCCTTATCTCCTCTCCCCACGCCCCCTCCTCCCTACCCCCCTGTCGCCACCCCTTCCATTCTCCCCTCTTCACAGGAGCCAAAGCAGATAGAAAGACAGGGCGATTATGAAGACGTCAGTTGGAGCGTAGGCAGGCGAGAGGGGCGCAGCGCTCCAGATGAGGTCCGGGGGGAGCCGAGGAGGGTCACTCATGGACGACCGTGTGTGTGTGTCTGACAGACTGTGAAATGGTGCGTTGTTGCACGGCTGCGCTGCACCTGGGCCCTTCATCTGTGATTGATTGGTTTGGTCATGTGTAATGGTCCCATCTGCTCTGTGTTGTTTTTCTTTTTTTACTTATAAACACCGTTCCCAGCGGCTGAGAGAGGATGAGCTATGTTTTGTCATCTTCACTTACACTTTAGCTCAAAAAAGTGGTCAAGTAGGTAAGCTCTAAAGTCTATCCAAGTAATGCAGTAGGAAAGTACGGATTTTCCCCTTGGCGTGTGTGTGTGTGTGTGTGTGTGTGTGTGTGTGTGTGTGTGTGTGTCTAAGTACATCCTCCTTGCGCACGCGTGTGTATGTCTGGAGTTTGCATGCTGCCTGTTAATCTCTGAATAGTTCATGAACCACGAAAGACCAAAAAATCACAGAAATGATTTGCACAAATCTGTGTATTGTGACTCCTACTGCAGCGAGGAGGTTTTTTTTTTTTTTTTTTTTTTTGTAACAGAGCCAATACTTAATTAAAACCGCTGACATCATGGTGTTATAATTAAGCGTGGCATTAATTAAGCTGGAATAACGATTTTCTTTTATTAAGAACTGCTTCTATTGTATAAGACCGTTATCAACTAAAAACAAAATAAATTTTCAAGCAAAAATTATTTCCCTTTAAATGAGTTTTTTTTTTTTAAACTTTCCAAAGTCCAGCCTCAGGACTGTCGTCATCAAGATGAGTATGTGTGTGTGTATGTGTGTGTTTGTATGTGTGTGTGTGTGTTGAAATGTGGGGGAATGGAAGTGAAATTTGTTTTTTTTCACCCAAAAATGCTGATCGGCTCCTGGCATTCTGATGGCTAATTATGCATCGGAGAGCTTCGACAGCTGCATTCATCATCATAAAATGTAATAATTAATGACATTCCAACAAAGAAAAATATGCAAATGAGGACTCATTAGCATTTTCATATTCAGCTTTGATAATGCTTTTGCTGACAAGGTTGTAATTAATGAAAATTCATGTCGCAGTCAGGAGATTGGATCGGTTTCATTCCGCTCACAATTCCCAAATGCTTGCATTATGGAAAATCGGCAGCTCTGCCAACTTTTCAGGGAAGACACACACACACACACACACACACACACACACACACACACACACGTGCTCGAGCACACACACACACACACACACAAACACACACACACACTCTCTAAAAGCACCAGATGCAAATTAATGATAGAGAGTCTTTAACTCTTTAAACCACCCCTTTAAAATTTCATCATAGGAAACATGTGATATGATGAGTTTTAGCCTAACAACTACAATTTCTATTTTTAAAAATGACATTAGTGAAAATACTTTTATTTGAAACTCCAGTATAGAATTTCTAGCTAACTTTTTAAAAATGTGTGTGTGTGTGTGTGTGTGTATATGGCTCCACCTTTCCCTCTCTTTCCTTTTCCTTTACAAGACTATTTAAATTTACATAGTAAAACATGTTAGGACAGCCAAGCCCCAGCGTGTTGTGTTCTGTCCTCTAGCTGGCAAATTGACTACAAACAGTTTAGTCATCCACATGCTTTTTGGCGACTCTTCATCACGCTTAGATCTTCTGGTGCCTCTCTCGGTGTGCTACCCATAAGGTCGGAGGAAAAGCAAGTATTCCCTTTCTATATTCAGGGTGGGACTTCTCCTTCTTCTCCTTCTCCTTCTCTTTTGACAGTGATTGTTTTCTTAGTGTTTTCTTCCATTTATGGGTTAGTGTAAGAGTTTGGGAATGTGCCCATAATTCTCTCACTCAACACTTCTGGTTTAGTGTTGTGCTTCAAACATAATTTCAAGAGACACTATACAATCAAAATGGAGACCCAGAAACCCCAGAACAGATATACTGACAAGCATTCAGTTCTGAGAACTATTAATTTATATACCCTCTCTGTGTTGCTTTCAAAATGTGTGACTGTTGATTGGCAAATAAACATTTGGTGCCAACCTGGAACTGTGTTTTATCACACTAGCCTAAAGTTAAAAGGAAAGTTATCTCTGAGCATTAGAAACACCTAAACGGAGTTCTGACCTGATTTCAGATTTGATTTTTGGATAAAAAGAAGAATGACTTTTAAAATCAGGTCATTTTTTTTTTTGAAGCAGAAGTATTTTAAAATAAAACCCAACAAAACAAAAAGGGTTTGCATAAAGATTAAGAATAGGGAGAATGGGAGCATATTTCTTTATAAATTGTCAAATTTATAAGCATTTTCACTCTTGAATGATATAAAACAACTTCAGGCAATTCCTAAGATGCAGTTTCCTGTTTATTTAAAGACAAATTGTAATTCCCAAAGTTGCTAGACCAGCATAAAGGAAGAATATAAATATGCCTTGTTAGGAGAAGATAGAAGCTATGATAGACCAGGTCTTGTTTTTTAGAGTATCCCAATGAAATAGAAAGTCTTTTCAGCGATTTAATGAGGTATTCAAGGTACACCTCCTTTTTTTGTTATGCAGTTAAGCACGACCAGTTTTTTTTTATTCTTCTTTAATTTCTTAAATTATTGGATCTCTTTGTTTTTGTTTTTCCCAACTTTTTTCATAGTGTGTATAGGACACATGCATGTGTCATGTATGCTTGTGTGTGTCTGTGTATGCTGGGCACATACATGCATGTGACATGTAAATGAGTGTGCCAGTGTCTGGAGAATGATGGTGGCTCTGTCCTTGTGCCTTTAAAATCTATTGTGCTAGAATAGGAGGCAGGAGAAGGTTCCACTCCCCACTCCCCTTTTAGTTTACTTCTTTTTTTATGCGGGCAAACTGCCCATCCAGATGGTAGAATTTCACCTGTAAGCAATCCTGAAAGGATAGGTTAATTCTGACATTTTATAGAGCTTTTTTATTTCCTTTTCATACAGTACAACTAAGCTCAGAGTAACTGCTCAAGATAATGTGGTACCCCTTTCCCCTCTTTAAAGAGCTTCCTGCTGTGATTGGTTCTCCCTCCTCCACCCTCCCTGCCCCAAATCTGTATTTTGGACTCAATTAAAATCTGTGGCTTTAGGCACTTTGATGCTATTGTCAAAACCACATCTGATGAAATCTTTGACCACTTCTAATATGTGTAAATGAGGAAGTGCTGGCAGAAATGAAAGAACAAGTGTCAATCAGCAGGTTAGTCTTGAGGAGGAGATCATTTTAATTTCCTAAGTTCAGCTTTCCACTGGTTTTGATAAATCCACGGTGAACGTTTCTCCTCCCACCAAATTCACAAATGTGTACTCACTCCTACCTCCCTAAGTTAATGACTAACATGGTGTTATAAACCGGAATCTTGAAACTTGTTCATTTGATTCAGTATAGGTAGCCTCTGGTGGCTCCTGTGGTTGACCATACTCTAGAAATACTTTAAAATGAGCTATTGTCCAGCTACCATTTCCCTCAGTCAGGTTATGCCAGTGTTTTAGGAGGAGAGTGTAAAGGGAATGGGTGTATTAGAGATTGTTTACACTCTTAAATAATGCATTACCTACTACATTTAGAAGTTAGTTTTAAAAGCTACCCACTTGTCTCTAGTTCTAGAAATACTTTATTTGTGCAGATTTTTTTTTTCCAAGTGAAGAAGTCTCTAAGGGTGTCTTCTCCTTCTCCCCTGGCTTATTCCTGGGAAAATTCTTCTTGAAAAAGACTCCTCCATCCCTTATATCTGTTAATGTTGAATCATGCTTATGGCATTATTTGGTGCTTTTCCTGTTTCCTGTTTGGCACAGGTTAATTCCTATGGGCATTTTCTTTGTAAAAAGGTTGAGATTTTCACTGTCCAGCAGCAAGCCACATTAGCTGGAATTATTGAACTCTGAAATAGGAAACCTGTGGGTGATCACTCTCCCCCTCCCCAGCAGCTATCAGTTCAGTCAAGGAGAATTACATTCTCATGGTTGGGAATTTGCAAGTAGTCATCTCACTCAAACTTCCAGAGGTTTTGTTTCAGGTATTGCACCAAAATCAACTTTCATTTGTAGCCAGAGAAACCAGGGTTCCTGGCAAGATTCTCATCCAGTTGCTTCTCATTTCCCATACAAACATCCCCATTGGTTGGGGTCTGTGGAGTAATTTCAGTGGCTGACTGGTGGAAATGTTTGGGAGAACACTGTGTATCAAAACACCCTAAATATTTGCTGGAGATAAAGGAGTCCACTTTGGATTAGGAAGTAACTGCTGAAACATTTTTAAAGCAGTTGTGATTTCCCAAAGTCTATTATTCATGAGCCAAGAAGGCCCAACATGAACCTCAGAGGTCATGCTGGAATCTATATTTTCCAAAAAGTATATGATGATGAATATTTTTTCTTTATGATTAAGATTTGAACATACATGTGCCTTGAAAATGCCAACACTTAAGAAAAATATATAAGAAACAATTGTTTATCATTTTTTTGAACCCGTAAAACAAAAGATGTTGGACAAGAGCCTCATGGGAGGATGGGATATTGAATATCTCAAATCATTCTTCTCTTCCATTGCATACACCTCCCTGCAAAACACAGTTACATTGTTCTAATGTGACTGACATTTGGTTCTGTTGGCGTCCATAAGCTTTCTCTTAATAGTAATGATTTGACTGGCAAATATTTCTCTCTTTCTTGGTAGAGTATAATGTGGGTATTTTTCTGTTCAAATCATTAAAGTTTTAACTGCATTTCACTGCTGGTTTGGAAAGAATACATATAAAACTCAATTCAGGCCAATTTTTCCGATTTGTTAACAATGTAGGAGTTGAGCGTTGACAATTACTGTACTTAAAGGCCCCTCGGATCAGGTGTTATTTTACCATCTGGACATTTTAATTAGTAATAAAAATGTGGATCTGGATATACAGAAGTAGGATCTACAGTACACAAAGGCCCAGTGCACTCTACTGGTTTTGAGGAATTCATAGTTATATGTTAGGTGTGTGTGTGTGTGTGTGTGTGTGTGTGTTCATGTGTTAAGTGTAACTGTGTGTTAAGTATGTAGTCATTCCTCCTAGCAATTCCAAGCATAGGATTCAGCATCTTTACAAAGGGCAACTTTCAATAATATAAGGAAAACTTGGCAACTTTTCTGAATGAGGAGTTGAAATGCAATATATGTGTAATTGCTTTCCTAATTAATACTTGTCTTTATCTTCCTAATGCCCATACTTTTTATGTAATATTTAGCATAGAGCATAGCGTGGCAGCTCAGTGCTGCCTTTAGAGGTGGACTTTGGTTCAAAACATGGTTCCTCTGTTTTAAAGCTGTGTGCTGTAAGGCAGGTTAATTAACTTCTCTGAGTTTCCTTTATTGCCCTTTCTAAATGAAAGTGTTAATGATAATATTTACAATACCTGCCTAATAGAATAATGAAGTCTGTAAGGGCATATATACCAGGACACATGATAAAATGCAAAGATCTATGCAAAGAGATTCCAGTACACATTATCAGTTCATCACATACTATCTTTATAATTCAACATATTGTCTTACTCAGACCATAAGTTAGGTGAAAATATGTAGACATTAGATTATTAACAAACAGGAGCCTTAGAACCACCATAACTTTTGTTCCTAATTTTCAATGCAAGGCAAACTGAACCATTTCTAGAAAGTACCTGGGTATGCTCTTTGAAATAATGTTATTCTTAACTAAGGCAGAAGGAGGCACATTTGAGGAAAATAGTGGCCCTCTGGAGAAATAGGGAAATGAGTCTTAGCATACATGTTTTTCTGAATCATTATGAATTTCATGTTTGCAAACCAGTGTGGATGCTGAAATGATCATCAGTGTTGTTTAGAAAACCTACACATTACAACTTATATTAAGTTGTATCATATTATTTATAAAATTGGTGCTCAATACTGTGTTATCCCCAGGAAGCAAGTTGATAGAATTCCTGCTCGACACACTGGACTCCATGTGCGTTGCTTCACTTCTGTGGAGAGATTTTTTTTTTTTTTTCATTATCCATTTACCCAAACATGTTCTCCTCTTTCTGAGATTTCTTCAAGAGAAATAAAAACATCACATCCTTTCTTGAAGACAATGGCATAATAATACATTGTAGTGGAACGCTATCATTTTGTTCATTTCGTTCAATTCATCATCTTCTTCTACCTTAATGGAATAAAGGCATACCTTATGAAAGTACAACTATTATTTATACTACATTGTTTCCACCAACACATGTTTATTGTAATACACAACCCAGTTTTAATATGTGTTTCAGAAAGCTTTTAAGACTTCTCTCTGGATTATGGTATTAGCAGAAGTTTGCAGAGTTCCATTTTGGTGGCAAGTTTAAGTTGAACTGAGATCGTGTTCATTAATTTCACTAATGAGGTAAATATTAAGTAAATAACAGGAACAGCTCAGTTATGAATTTACAGCTTTCAGGAATATATATCATGGAAACTGGTTTCACTTAATGTTCCATCAGTTTCCCTTAACTGTCCCAATCTCAGGACTCACCTCATTTACGTATTCTAATCTAGTGAAAGGATAGCCTCTGCATATTTGTTACTGCTCTTGGAATCTGTAAAACAAGGCCGGAGGTTCTTTGCTCTGAAACTCCACATCACTTCTCTAAAGGTCCTGGATAGTTTAACCTTTAGTCGATGTGAGACTTACTCACCAAATTATACCACAAAAGAATTTCAGTCAAAAGCTGGGGGGGGGGGGCAACATTTCAAATTTAATAAAAAAAAAATAAAGTAATTCAAAGTAAAGTCTGTAGCCTAACTCCTTAATTGTGATGCATTTGCTGAGTTCCCCTCTTCCATCGTCGGGCCTGCTCTGATGCCATATGGCCTACCATGGAACATTTAACTTGTCAGATATAATGGATTGTCCTGGAAGCAGATTTTTGCTTTGAGCACTCAGCTCCTTTCTTGCATTTCACTCTCAGCTCCAGGCTGCAGGATGAAGGATTGTGGTGGAAATGCAAAGAAGAGGCACACAGTTGATTCCCCTTAAGAGAGTGACCTATATGCCACAGAATTTTACCCACGTAAAGAGGCATTATCCCCGTCACTGGCCTTAGCAGGCTGCATGTCAAAATCATTTAAATGTGCCTGGACATAACAGATTGTTCAAACATTTCAAAATCAAGTGCTTAGAAATAAGAAAACATTATTATTTTGACATATGCAAAGATGGTATGGCCACATCAGCCAATGGATAAGTATTATTTATGGCCACCTACATGTAACCCAAAGCACCTGGTTTGAAGATGCTGGAAATTAAGTTTACCTGTGGGAGCCACTGAGGATGCTCAAAATACATAAACAGAAATCACCTGATAGAGATGCTGTGCGGCTGGCTCCATTGTCTTTATTTGCTGAGTGAGGGCGAGCTTGAGATGATCATTCAGGTGGATGGCCAAATGGCAGTCAGTTCTGCCAAACTTCTCATGTTAACATTTAGGTGCCACTTTTTTTGTGTATTTTAACATCCTTGATTTAAGATTGGACACCTCGTGGATTATTCAAGGTTATCTGAAAATTTTAAAAAAATACAGTATTTGACACTGATTTTAATTTGGCTTCCATGATGAAGGAGTTCATTTCTCTCTACTAGAGGTACTGTTTCTAAATTGAAAAGCTTTGAAAATGCTAGGAGGAGTTTATTACCTTTTTTTCTATTAACATGTATATGAAAACTTCCTTAAAAAAATGGATGAACTTCCTATGTGTTCTTGCGCTTACATAGTCGTAGGTTGCTCATTTGGTATAACCTACACTGTCGCCCCAAACCAACAATGTAATACAGAGACAAAGAACATACAACTTAGAGTCAATTAGCCACAAACCAGTGGACAAATCACCTATGTATCTCAAGCATAAAGTGGCTCATACTGAAAAAAGTGGCTCAAGCATAAAGTGGCTCATAAAGTGGCGCATTCTTAGTTCACACAAATTAATTGACTCATTTGTATGTGATGCAGAAATACACGTAAACAGGCTGTTTGCAAAATGTAGTTTGACATACTCACCAACACGTGCATTTTTGTGTATAAATTTAATTTTAAAAATTCACAGATTACACATTATTACAGATATGGGTCTTAAAAATACTATTGTGGCCTTGGGAACAGGTATAACCCCACTAGTATACAAAAAAATAGTTTTTAAATGAACAACTTGCCATGAAACAGCCAAGAAATCTTTATGAAAAGTCATTATTTAATAATAAAGTATATTTGTTTTATTTCTCTTACTAATTCTAAATTGAGCACATTCATTTTGTTAGAGCCACTAATAGGATGACTCTCCCCCACCCCCTTCCCTATATTCAATTTTTTGGTCAAACTTAGTCCTAAAGAAATTGGGTGGTGCCCTGTCAGAGTCATCTGGGCATGTGCGCCCTCTGCTGGCTGTTCAGACCAGAATCTCTTTGCTGTGTTGGGTTCTGACTTTTTTTTTTTTTTTTTTTTACTTTTTACAGGGTTGGGGTTTTTGTTGTTTTAATTTTGTTTTATTTTACATTTCACACAACTAATCGTATATTTACAATGATTATAAAGTTGTAGCTTGCTTCTGAGAATGGCAGCTAATGTGTTTTTTATTTAGAAATAACAATTTTGGTTGGGGGGGCGATGTTTTTACTAGACTCCTGATGGTTCAAATAACATGTAAAGTATATGCCACTCTTGAGTTTTTCTAAGGAATTGATTTCATATTGACATTAATTGTATTGTCCCTGCTTCTACGGTTTCTTCTGACTCGGTTATACCTAAGAACTCTTGTTAGACTAATTTGAGAATGATACTTGAATAAACCACTGGTTTTTGTTTGTTTGGTTGGTGGTTTTTTGTTTTGTTTTGCCTGTTCCCACTGTCCTCTTTCCCTGCTCTGGGGAAAGAAAGATTAGTAGGAAGAGGGAGAGGAAGAGGGAGAGGGACAGGAAGAGAAAGCCAAAGAGAAAAACACCACACACTTCGCTTTCTTCCTTGCTGTAGGGGCTGAGCTTGAACCTGGGATCTCTTACATGGGCAAGCAGGGACACTGTCCAAGTATCCTATTTTGCCGACTAAACCATTCAAGTTTTAAAACATGACTTATTTATTTATGTTAGATAATGTACATAGTAAATAATGCCTAATAGGGAACTTCCTGGGAAAACTAAAAAAAATTCGCTTGCTTTGTGAAAGAAAATGAAGGTAGGTCCAGATGATAGCTCCACTTATTAGAGCACAGAATTGCGTGTCTGAGGTCCTAGAGGTCTCCCAGGTTCGATCCAAGGCACCACTATGAGCCAGATCTGAGCAGTGCTCTAGTCTCCCATCTCTCTCTCTCTCTCTCTCTCTTACACTCTCTTGCATTCTTATGATAAATAAATATCTTGTAAGAAAGAAGAAAATGAATGTGTATTTGATTTGTAATATTTTATAAAAATTCTTTTGGTTTCCAGGCAGAACAAATCAAACTATCTTCCATCCCAGATAGTGAGATAATGATTTGAGTAAAACTTTTTTTTTTTTTAAGTTAAAGAGTTTTCTTATGAAAGAGACAGAAAGCGTATGAACATATATATGGTACTTGGGATTGAACCTAGAGTCGTAATGTGTGCATGTCTTAAACTCTGCTTGCTAAGTCACCTTTCCTTCTTGATAATTCTTGCATGTGGAATGTGCGTCACTTTTATTCAACAATAGTGCAATGTTTTGTTGACAAGGTTCCACCAAATTCTCTGTAGAAATTAGTTATGTACAAGTGATTTTTACATATTTCTGAAACCGCTTGATTCAGTTCGGTGTTACAAAGAGAGGACAGTTTAGACATTTAGAATTCTTGTATTTTAAACTGCAAACCCCCACACCAGCTCCCCAAATATGAAGTGATCAAAGAGATTAAAGCTAGGGAAGAGGAGGAGAGATATCTATGTTCTTTCCAGCTTTCCATCTTTCTAATTTAGGTTTTATTGCTATAGAATTTGGGGTAAATTGTGTATCACTTTTATTTGCTTTGATATATTTACCATAGTCAAATAGCTGTAAATTACATTCTAGCAAATATCAAGTTCCCATTCAATCTGTTATAATGGCATCTTGTACTGAATCTCAAAAACAAATCTTTCCTATTGCCACATATCACTCCATGAAGTCCTGGGAGGTGCACTTTCTGTTTGCTCTCCTCATTTCCATTTCACCCCTTACCATTGCTTCTTACAGGCTTTGCTCCCTAGCACATCAGCTACTAAAATTTTCACCTTTGGAGTATTCACTTTTTAGTATTGACTGCTGGCGTTTCAGCAGTCAACGTGGCAGCAAATATTTCCATACTTCATGTCTCGTGCCTTTTTTGTAATTCCATATGGTAATTTTGCATGTTTCAGAACTGAAACATGTAGAAAACTAGTCCATGTACTTTGTTATTATTCTTTTTTGCGTATTTTCTCATAGGATGAAGTAATTTTTCAGAATGTTTCCCTTCTTGCCTTTTATCCCCATCAGAGCTCCTCTGCCTCTCCTCTCCCTTCCTATGATCCCACCACCATCTTCCTCTCTTAATTCAGCCACACTCATATATTTATTAATCAGGAGACTTTTCTTAAGTGTAAAAGTGTGGCACCAGTGGTATATATAATTTATTTGCAGACTATCACCTTCCTGTTCACTGTCACCAGGTTGTCAGACTGCTGGACCCTATTTATCTTGTACTTTGTTGTAAATACATGCTCTAAAAGTTAATCTTAAAGGGCAGGGTCAGTGGTTAGCAGTCTCCTACTTTTTGGTCTGTAGATGCCCATAAGTGTATTTTTACATCTGGGCTAATTCCCTATAACTTCTCAGTAGCGTATGTTTAAGGAACTGAGGCCAATTGTAACTCAGGGCTAAAGCTAGAGATATTATCATCTATTATATTATAAATACATGTATAAATGATACTTAGATGATCTACTTAAGCTTGAAAATGTTACCTTAGAACATGTGTGTGTGAGTGCAGTCATTGTATGTTTTATACATGTATGTATATACATGTTTGCACATATAATCTGCATGAATCACCCTTTATTCTTCTGCAATCTTGAATATATCAAACATTCCTTTTTTAATTCACTGATAATCTTAGAAGTTTCATACTTTCAGAAAAAATTATTAGTGTTTTTATAAGTAGAGGGAAAGAGAGAAAAATGACCAACTTCAGTTCAATCAGCCCATGGCCTCAAGCACACAGATCTTACACTAATTCTGGGCCACCTGTCCTGAAGCTAAGTACATACTTGAAGAACACTTATTTAGCAAGCATTTACTAAAAGTGACTTGTGCAGCAACATGCCATAGAACTCCTATGACAAAAGCCCCAACAAAAGCCAGTAATGTTCAAAATCTCTGGAGGTTGGGGGCCAGGCACTGGCTCAGCTCAAGAACCCAGGTTTGAATCCCTGTAGGGGGGGACACTTCCTGAGCAGTGAAACAAGTCTGTAGTTGTCTCTCTTTGTCTCTTCCTTTGTATCTGTGCTTCTCCTTCTCAAATACTGTCTGTCCTATCAAATAAAAATGGAGAGGAAAGGGGGGGTGGCTTCCAGCAATGGTGGCTCTAAACCCCAAATATAACCTTGGTGGCAAAAAATCAAATCAAATCCCTAGAAGTTCATGCTTGTGTCTGAAGGTAACTTTTGTTAGAACAGTGACTAGTGTGGCTGAAAAGAAAAGGTTTCTCTTTCACCTGTAGGAGTCTCATGTCTTGGGGTTATTCTGTTTAGTAGGGGAAACTCCTTAGTCATCTGAAACATATTTCCTTGATAAAGTAGTGTTCATTATTAAAGAGGAACACACTTAAAGGCCAGAAAAAGTTTTTTTTTCTCTAATCCAAAAATTATATCTGTCTGAATGGGACTTGAAAACCAACATTTGTTTTTCTTTTTAAAACTCCAGTTAAATAAGTTGGACCAGATAGTATTTTTCATTTATGCTGTCCCCAAGATGACCAGGTTTATTAGAGTTTCATCTAATGTAAACTTGAGGACAGTCTCTGTCCACTGAAATTGACTACTCTTAGTACCAGGCCTGTTAGACTAACCAATTGTATTTTATTCTTTGAAAATGCCAGTTACCATTCTACTGAACGCAAGTACCCTGAGTTATAGAACTCGGGAATAGTTTTAAGAATTTGTCTGGTCCTTCTTGAGAGGTGCAAAGGGTTCTTAGCCATAGAATTAAATTTCTGGGAGTTGGATTTCTCCATGCCCAGCTTGCGTTATCCTTTCCTCCCAAGAAAACAGTGAAAATGTTTTCTTCCTGCCTGGTTTTGATACCTGTCCTACATATTGCTGGTAGATTTTTTTCAAAGTGTTAATATGACAAACTATATTTCTTCAGATAAATAAGATCTCCAGTGTCCATGCCTCTTCAGAGGCCACACGGTTCGTAATTGCCTTGGTTAAACCTAATCATCATAGAATCAAACTATAATTCAAATATATTTTTTAAAAAGGTAGCAGAGCTAGTAAATTTGTTCACATTGAGCCAGTGGTAAGTTACTCATTAGAAGTAAGTTGACTGATTTCGGAGTTGCCCTTAGTCCTTCAGGTCTCTAGGGGACCCTTGTACAAATTGCTGATTCAGAAAATCATTACTCTGGTGGCTCAAGTGGCACTTTATTGGCCTTAAAGAGTTATTTAACACACCTCCCCAAACAGCTAAGTTATCCCCATGATTATGTTGATTAATTGCACACTCTGTGGAATTAGTGGTATTTTCAGTGAAAGATTGTCCTGCGTTTGGAAAATAAAGCATAAAACTCGTGTTTTAATTTGATAATATGTGCACTTCTCCAAAGCAGGCAGCAAGTGAGGGGATAATTTTGACTGTTGTCTAGTATATGTGAAGTGGCCTAAGGCTTTACTTTTATTTTGTATCAAGAAGGTAGTTTTTGACCTCCAATAGGATGTTTGCTCAAAATGTTTTCAATTCCTTGACATTTCTGTCCCATCATAGGAAGTAATGATTCCTCTTTGGCTTACTACCAATGGAGTTAAAATTGTCAGAGTGGATTGTGATAGAAGAGGGGTGGACTAGATAACTGATAATGTCTGTAGAATGCTACAATAGGAGAAGTGGTGCATTGTTTCAAAAAAAAAATTGGATGCAAGAACTGAAAGTCATAGTCTAGCTTCATTCCTTAATATCTTCATAGCTTCAATTTGTTTAAGCTCGTTAATTTCTTGATTTAAGTGATCTATGCATCTACAAAAAGAAAAACTGAAATTCTCTTGTATTTGATGTGTTATCTCACATAATGTGAATGAAATTACTTTGTTGTCTATAAAGTGCTTTAAGGAGAATTGAAGATGGGGTATGAATCATGGGTAGCACCCCCCCGGCTACAAAGTGAAGAGTTTTAGTGATGGTTCAAGATTTTCACCCTATCTGACATTTTAGTTCACTCACTGTTTTTGAAGGCTGCATACTGTCTAGACAAATTGAGGTACATTCTTGACGTGACAAAACACAGCCCAAACGCATAATTCTTCAGCATCAGAGCTATAGATCATGTCTGAATTTTCTGTTTTTTAAAAGGAACTTCAGAAGAGAGAACTAATATTAACTTTTTATATCTCTGTCCCGTCATTCTTGTCTGAAAATCGTGTGCCTCATCAATCCCCCTCACATCACCTCACTCCTTTTCTGAGTTATAAAACAACTTGTTTATCTCGGGGAATTGCATTGTGAATCTCCTAGCATCTAACTTACATTTAATTTGGATTTTTCAATGTAGATGAATAGATACATCTCCTGATGTATTTTAGAAGAGAATCAGATGCTTTTTCTTTTCTTTTTTCCCTTATCTTTAGAAATCAGAAGAAGCATGTCACCTTCTTAATTTTTGCAGACCCAGACTTTCATCTCCAATTAGGATTGGGGTAATTGAAAACACTAATTCTCACTAGCCTGTTAGTTAGAACTGCAGACAGTGTACCTGTGCAAAAACATCAGAAAACATTCTAAAATGTTTCTAGATAGATTTCAGTAAAACCAAGTCTGAGTTATGAACTTAAATTATTTTTGACAGAAAATTGTAAGCATATGTGCCTCCTATATTCTTGCAGAGATAAGTCAGGTATAGCAATGGCTCCTGTGGTTTCTCTGAACTTGCATTTAATAGGTAAAGAAGACAGGGGCAAATACCATATTTAAAACAGTTTAGGAATTGATGTAGTAAATGAAGTTAAATCTATACTGCAGGACTTCTCAGAGGCTTTAACATCCTTATGCCTGTCCTTGTGCTTTGCACCTTGTGGCTTAATCCACTGCGCTACCATCCACCCCCCCTGGCTTTAACATCCTAAGATAAGGGAAATTTCAGTCCAAGAGGTCTAGATTGCTGGTTTGCTTTACTATGCCTTTGAATTAATCTCTCTCCTCTTTGTATTTTGGACCTGTTGTGGGGTTGCCATCCCACTGAAGATTATTGTGAACTGTAAGATTTTGTGTTTTAATTTCATGTAAACTTTCCCTCTTCTGCGTACATTTTAATATGAAGTCATATTCTTCACATGAGAACTGTGTGGAAATGAATTTTGCTGCCTTTTTTTGAATATTCAGTGCTAATATGGAGAAGGCTGCACTTTATTGTAAGACATCACAGTTTTTGATGTACATCATTTGCACAGCTATGAAATACCTAGAGACCTTTTAGGAATAAAACACCACGTAAATGTAAATTATCACCACCTATAAGACACTTTCATTAATTTCATATCAAATTCATGAGTGTTTTGAGCTCTGGGACTTAAATATTCAGTATTGGGCCTCTTGTTTATTTATAGATTTTTATTTTCAGAATTTTAGTGACAATTGCACAATACAGTGCTAAGAAAATAAGTCTTTACAATCAAACTGTCAGGGTTTCAATCCTGTCTTTCACTTACTATCTGAGTGACCTTAGAAATTTTGCCTTAGCTCAGTTTTCTCATCTGTAAAATGGTATTTATCAGTTTCATAAGGTTATTATGTAATTTATGATCCCCAGTATAGGGGTTGCATGATAAGTGCTCAGTTATTTTTATTTGGATAAGGGAGGAAAAGGCAAGCATGGAACAGATGAAAGAACTATAAACAAGAACTTTATGTGTATTTTCAGAAACACCAAGAATCCCAGTCATCATTTAATGAGGTAGTTGTTTCAGTATGCAAGAGAAGTACTATCAGGATTACCAGGTATGGGTTAGGGTTAGGGTTAGGGTTAGGGCCTCAGACAAAGACCTGTCCTGAGTTGAACATGGTGATGATGAGCTCCCTAGTCTGCTGCCTGAACAAAAGCCTCATTCTTCACTTCCCAAATTGAGGGTTAACTGTGAAACAACCTTGCCTGTTTTGTCCTATAGCACCAGATAATTTCTTTTTGAAGATTTTTCATAAGATGATACACCCCACCCTATATGTACGTCTTTTGCAATGGCAGGTGGCACACCTATAATTTTACAAATGACATTTTAAAAGTAAGACTAGAATCCCAAACATGATCCTTCTGTGGTCCTATGAGTCAAGAACCAGTATGCCCATCTATGTCACAGCTTATCTCCAAAAATCATATTTTCAGTATGACAGTAGGCAGATTACAACCTTGTCTTTCTTTCCATGTGGCTTCTGAGTCCAGATGTAGTAACCCACCTACTGTTATACTTCTTAGATATAACCCTGTGAATGGAATGGAAGTTTCAGTCCATTTTTCCTTCGTGAAGTACGTACCATGTTTCTTAATTCTTCTGGATTTCCTTTTAGAAGGATACCATAGATATCTTGGAAGAGAAATTAGTAGTTAAGTGTTAAATTATACAAGGATATACAATATCCTACTTAGGATTATATAGACATTTGTTAACCATACTGCTCCTCAAATTGCGGGGAAAAACATTTTTCTCTTATCCTTCATGGGTCAGCAAAATATATTGACCTTTTATAAAATTGGTAAGTAGCTTATGTTTTCTGCTTAGATTAGTTTTTCAAGGACAACCAAAGACACAAAAGTGAATCCTTTTCTATCAATTGGTGGCATTTTTTTAAATAATCAGATTTAACGATAGATTTTCACAAATGATGGGTTCGGTTTGGACAAAACACGTGTTGACTTTCTGGATTGTTTGCTCACTGGATTTGCGGACTTGTTCTGGAGAAGGGGCTGCGCGCTGATCTCCTTTGTCTAGAAGGGTTGATTGACGGGTGTTGTGTCTGCTCATTTACAGCATTTTACTTGTTTAATTTAAAAAATTGTGACATCATATTACAGGTTCCTTGTGTACATCATTTTTCCTGAAGAAAAGTTGTTTAACCAATATGTCGACTTAGTTTATGAAATCCTTTTTGTAACTTTCATTCAGCCTCCAGTGTTCTCCATTAGGTCATAGCATTCATCTCATGCACAGCAAATCGTCACCAGCCGCGAAATTTAACATTTGCTCCTTTTAGGTAGAAAATGAATCAAATGCCTGACTAGATTTGTTTCTGGTATATAGTTCAGACAACACCCCTCTTCCCCCCTTATATGGGTACACAACAAATGTTACTAATGGGTAGTTTTAGTTTTTAAAATATGGACAACAGTACTCCATGCAGTAAAAGACTTGAGCGATTAATGCTACCCTTATGCCTCTTTTGAGTAGTTTTAGCCATGGGGCTTGGCACTGCCACCATTGTCTTTGTGCCAAAAAATATCCGCAGCGGCTGTCGCATTCTAGTACTGGAGGGTTGTCTCGAAAATTCCGCAGTGAATGCGCCGGGTTTGTTCATCACTGCTATCTCTTTTAAATATTAGAAAAATAGAATCTTTTCGCTCTTTCAAAGCTTTGTTGTGATTGTTAAAATGGGGGTGGGGTGACTAAGAATGGAGAAAGACAGGCAAGAAACTGTCCTTACCAGCCAGTTGGTATAAGTGATAAAAAAATCCTTGCCTGACATAGGGTAAATGCTGATATTTAGGAGCTTGTGTGTTTGGGAGCACAGATAGTTGCTTAAGAATCCCACTCGAGCATGGTATCAGCTCTCTTGAATTTTTTATTATTTGAAACAAATGTTCCAGTAAATTTTTAGCAGAAAATCAACATCAAGACCATAACTGATTCTTAATGGACAATTTACACAAAAGATCTGTGTAGAGATACTTTCACAAACTAAGGCATTATTGGAAAACGGCTGCTTTTTTTTTTGTCATCGGAAAATGACAGCCACAGATACAGTATGTTTTAAGAAGGTGCTTGGGTTTGTCCATACTCCCTGACTATTTTGCTCCCAAATGGATTTGAGCTCTGAGGGCAGATTTATAGTTGAATTTGGGAACAAAAAGATGTAATAAAGTTAAAGGCTTACACTATCAGAATGAAATGTGTTCACTCGAGATCTCTGGAGCAATCTATTTGATGGCAAAAGTGAGTGCTACACGTGAAATTTTTACAAGAAGCATAATCCTAAAGAGAGAGAGAGAGGGAGAGAGAGAAAGAAAAAAGAAAAAGTGCACCTCCCAGCCTCCTGCTGGCTGCGCTGCCTCTTTGGTACCTCGCAGACTTCGACAGAGTCCTGGACGGGTGCCCATTGATGTCATGGAAACACTCAAATTACTGAGAATGATTCATGTCTATGCTGGTCTCTTATCCTCCCCCACACAAACAGGAGTAGATTTTTAACCCTGACAACTTGTAATTTGCAGAGGGTTTATTTTTGTATCTGGATAAATATTTTTTAACAAGCAAAATTAAGATTAAGCAGTCTGTATCTGATATGATGATAGTAAAGACTTCTGGGTCGGTGTAGCCAACAGTACTTTGGGGACTCTGTGAAGCAGCAAATTCATATTCTTCTCATCTCGCCTCCTTTGCCCAATCCTACCTCCTTGTTCTTTCCATTTCACTCGCTCTCTCTCCTTCCTACTTTATCATCCTTTTTCTCTTTTATCCTCTCTCTCTCTCTCTCTGTCTCACTCATCCTTACTATTCACACTTACGTTCTAGTTTCAAAACAATGGAAAAAATCATATGTGTGTGGATGGAGCCAGGGAGACAAATCCTATGAGGAGCAGTTATTTCTCTCCAGGCCCATATGCTAGAGATGACTTGAAAAATAGTACCGGTTAGTGAAATTCTGCTTGGGAGAACTTTAGTAAGTGGGGGCAGGGTGGGGTACTTTCTACTTTCAAATAGATTGTTAAGTTCACTCTTTAAGAATTACCAAAACAGGGCAGTAGATGTTCAGATTCCTAGGAAATCAGAGCACATTCTTTTCTGTCTGTCTGTCTGCCTAGCTATGCCTCTGCTATCTTCCTACCTCTTTAACCATCGATCTAGTTACTAAACAAGTAAATGCTATGGCACAGAGAAGTATGTGGTGCTTGCCCTGAAGCTTTTTACACCACTTGGCAGCTCTCACAAAGGCCAGGTATTTTCTTTTAGTGATACTTACAAGTGGGACTTAAAATATATACTTAGTTTGCATTTGACTTATACTGAATGGCAAATATACGTGAATGGCCATTTACATAGTTGAAAAATATAAATGAATATTTTCTTCAGTATAAAATCCTCATACAATGAAAATCATTCTCTCATTTCTCTTAAGACTGACAGTCTTGAATATGGTATCCTGGTTCATTGGAATTGAAACTTATATGGGCATTGATTTTTCTACATTGCACTAAACACTATAGCAGGAATGGGCAGCAATGGGCTGGGCAGGGGGTGGGGCTCCCAAGTTTGAGATCCACTGAAATCAGTTTGAAAAGTTAAGACTGGGGGAGAGAGGGTTCATTTTAGACTTAGATTTTTCTTTCTTCAAAAGTATTTTATAAACGTGATGACTGATACAGGGCACACTTTTTAAACAAGATATAAGATATATTAAAGTCACATTCATAGTTGATCATTGAACTAAAAGTTTAAAATATGACTGTTTGAAAATGTTCCCATAAAGATGAAAAGCATAGTCCTTGCTATAAAGGATCCTTAAACATCATGTTTTCAGGAAAGAAATCTTGGGTAAGGTCAAGCTTGTACTCTAGGCACTTGACTAGTTTCTAGCCCACTTCAAGTCCTGGCATGGACTAATTTTTTTTTTAAGATATTATTTCTATGTCGCTAGATAAACTTCACTGTCTAGGTCTTGTATGATTTGGTTTAATTGTTTTCCTGAGTGGCTATTAAGGCTTACCATACTTTTAAAAAGAAAGAAAGGATCGACCTTGATTCCATCCTTCAATGTGGCTAAATAACACCTGAGAGTCCATACATCTCTATAGATAAATTGTGTCATTAGTACTGGAACAAGGCAATGATGTTCTATTAGTCCTTCTGCTAGAACTACTGGTAGAATCTGAACTTGACATCAGAGTGAGCAATTTTTCAAAAACCTTCCTTCCCAAATGTAAACCTCATCTTCATCTTTATTGTTGTAGGATTTACTCCTGGGAAACAGAGGGAGGGAGGGGGGAGGGAGGGAGAGAGGGGAGAGAGAGAGAGAGAGAGAGAGAGAGAGAGAGAGAGAGAGGGAAAATTTTGAATAGTTTATTTGCTATATTCACCATCTGGAGAGCCTTGATTGATTAGCTTTGGCCTCACCATTAAGTGTCAATATAATCAATGAGAATTACTAGACTAGGGTCATTACATAGATAATTTGCCTGCTGTGTAAATAAAAATGAAATTGTTTAAATTTTGCTAGAGAGAAAGAAAGTGAAAATAGGAATGACAATTTGTTTGTTAGAGAAAGTGGAGGCCATTGGAATGACAGTTTTTGGAAGTGTGGAGCAGTTTGGCTAAGAATAGGAACGAAGGATATTTTTTTTCCAGTTTCTCATAGCCAGAGTGAGGAAGTGTTATTCCCTCTCTTGCTTGCATACATTGCAAGTAGTGCCTCCTTTCCGTATGTAAACACCGAAGAAGAGAAGTAAATGTCTGTTACCTGGAGGAGATTATTTTTCAAAGGAAAGACCCAATTTACACTTTTTTCTTGTTTCTCTTGGCAGGTAAAACAGAAAGGGGCTCATACTCATCTTATGGGAGAGAATCAAACTTACAGGGTTGCCACCAGGTAAGTGAGAATTCTGGGTGGGGAAGGGTTGAGAGAATTTACCTGGTAGATCAGTTTTCTTTGTAAATTTAGTTAAGCCTTTTAGACTGCGGCACTGAGATGCACTGAAAGTATGCCGTTCGTTGCCTTCCTCATTTTCAAAAGTAATGAAATAATACAGAGCTCGGAAGTAGTGCTTGTCTTGTTTTAAGATCCCTGCCATATCAGAAGTACATTTATCTTGTAATCCATCAGCCGGTACCAGTGGCACTGTTTGCAAACCAGCGAAGTCGGCTAAAGTGGTTCTATCAAAAGAGTTTACTTGCAATTAAGAACTTAAGGATTTCTTGCACTGGAAAGACTTGGTATAGCCTTGTGTCAGACTCTGGGTCCGGGTGGCTGCTGCCCTAAATTATAGTTTTCATGGGGACTGTATGATGTTGTGTGAAAACAGGGTTGTATTGAGGGATAAAAATGTCTGTGAAAATATGATTTGTTGTCCCTTTTTGTTTCTGAATTGTTTTTGGCTGGAAGTCAAGGCCAGCAGGCTAACAGCGAAGCCGTCTCAAGGGAAGCATGCGTGAGCTAGAAAAATAAGAGTACTTTAATTAAATAATAAAATGCCAGTGTAATACAAAGGTATAGCATGTGTGTTTGTGTCCCTGTGCTCCCTGCATTTGCATACTTTTAACTCTCCAGAGAAAGCCCAGTTCTAAAAATACTGTCAATAGCCAAAGTGTAAGCTTTGTTTCAAGACAATTGAGTTTTAAAAGATGCTTTCTTTTTAAATTTCATATCAGTATTAATCACATGTTCAATTTTTTTAAGGTTTAGGTTTTCTTTATATATATATATATATATATATATATATATATATGTGCATTGGCTTCTTACTTTGGAAAACTTGATAGTAATTAATAATCCTCTTTAATATTCAAAGCTTTCTACTGTTTTATTATTCACCCAAACAGAATGTACGTTCTTTTTGTGTTGAAAAGGGAATGCCTGCTCTTTTGAACTCTCTCACCTTTCTATTTTCTTTAATGATTGTGTGTGTGTGTGTGTGTGTGTGTGTGTGTGTGTGTGTGTGTGTGAATGTGTGTGAATCCCTTTGCATTTTTTTTAAACAACCTGTTTAAGATCTCTTGGAAGGATGTAAGCAGATAGCTCTAGTAATTAAATAGAACCTGCGAAGGTTGTTTTCTTTATTTAATGTGTATACACATACACACACACACATAGATATATTCCATATATCTATATGTGTGTGTGTGTGTGTGTGTGTGTGTGTGTGTGTGTATTTGCTATTTTAAAGTTTATTTTTTTGGCCCAGCCACTGGTTCAGTCATACTTGGCACTGAAAAGATTTCTTGCAACAAGGTGAACTGGCCTGGTTAAGAAGTCCTGCTTCACAAGCTGCAGTATACAGTTCATGGCAGTTTGTTTGGAAAGAATTCTGCAGGAAAGAAATTTACAGCCATTCCAGTGCAACGGAAACATCTTTGGAATGTGAGTGCAAATGTTCAGGATAGATAGCTTGGGTGACAAGCTTCACAGTGCTGAGTCTTTGGTGTAAAGCTCTCAATTCCTGCAGAAGAGCCTGTTCCTGTGTATCTGGTTTCTGAGGGTCAAGGCAAAGGTCATTAGAGTTTTGGGGAGAAGAAAGTTGACAACATCCTTCCTTTTTGCAGATGGTCATGGCAGAGGTCTCTGTTTTTACTGGGCCTCTTTTTCTGGTCAATGAAAGAATAGGCTTCCTCGGCCCTGTATCCTTTCTTACTAATAGGAATTGGCGTGATTCCTCACAGACACAAAGATTTCCTCTGCTGAGTAAGCGCGGGGCCCCTTAACTTGTGAAAGCACCATCCAGACTGCGTGAGTCTGTCTGTGTATGTGCAGGGACACAGAGCTTCCCTGGATTTGTGGGAAATACTTCCCTCGGGTGAAACTGAAGTGCAGGGCTCTTTTTTTTTTTTTTTTTTTTTTAAACACAAGGTGAGAAATGAAAAGGGCCAGGGGTGGAGCAGAAGTGGATGGACTGGCTTGTGATGGTTGAAAATTTTTCTGGGCATTGCAAGGCTCATTTTGAGGCATTCTTGTCTAGGAAAAGGCTGTTGTGTTTAGGAATCTGACTGCCTGTGCTCTTCTTTAAAAAAAAAAAAAAATTCATAATATAGTTGGGGAATGTCGAGATTTCCTTCATTCTTATTTCTGCTTCTTGGTTGTGAATCTTGCAATACAACTGTCTCTATGCTTAGCCTGTTTCAGCAGTTATTCTTAAACAGCATGGTCTACTTAAGGATAAGTATAAAAGAACGAGTTTTTGGAAATTCCCTGAATAAGGAAATAGGGACTGGAGAAGAAAAGTGTGCATAGCATGTTTTTTAGAGACTAGAACAGACCACAGTGTGTCTTCCAGTGAATGAGTTTCTCTTGTGCTGAAGTGTTTTTGAATCCCTGTCTGCAACACCAACTATGCAAACCAAAAAGAAATCTTGGGCTTCCAGTTTAAATAGCAGATCACAGTTGCAATGACTCCCTACAGTGTGGCAAGGTGAGTGACTCTCATGGAGGGGAAGCTTTTTCTTCTGTTTTCTCCATTATAGAGATGCTGAATGGAAAACCTTTAGATGATATATGCCCTCTGGAGCTTCCAAAGCTCCTTTATTGTGTTATAACAATGTATCTTGTGAAATAATAGGGATGGGCACTATTGCTTGTGAGCATGCTTATTGCAGTCCCAGTAGCTTTTTGTTTGTGTAAAGAAATAGTGATGAAATAGGCAACAGGTAGCAAAATGCTATCCTAGAGTATTGAATTATTATTTTTAAATATGATATTTCAAAATTGTACCATTCCTATATACACATATATATGTGTATGCATACACATATTCACATATTGCCATATTTTCCATTTCTCTTGAAGCTTTAACACTGATAGTATTAGACATGGTACTTTTAAATAAGTGGATATTTTAACCAAAAGTGAAAAGTCGCAAGTTCTTCATTGTCAGTTAATTTATTGTTGTTAGAAACGGCAGTGGGTGATATTAATTCATTAATACATATCTACATACAACTATCAGAAGCAAGCATACTGACTTTTTCAGACTTTAGAAATTCTCGAGAAAAATCAATCTGTAGACAAATCAAAACAGGCAAACGGGAGTTTCTTTGCAACTAAATATGGCAAAACTAATTTAAATCAAATTGGGGTATGGAAATTACTCTGAGACTTAAATGTTCTTGCCAAATTGCAACCTCATAACTACTTTTACTGGTGGATAAAAAAAATTATAATGGAAAATCTGATCGTCGAAATGAAAATGAACGGCGGAAAATAAGTTTTTCACCAGACAGCCCAACCTTTGCTTGATAGCTAATAGCTCGTACCCTAATGAACATCATTGCAGATGGTAAGAGGGAAAAAAATCATTTTTGTTGCTTTGAGTTGGATATAACTATTGGAAACTTTCTTTTTATCTTGCTGGGATCGTTTTTTGATTTATATGGTGATGTCATCCCGGTGATTGTTATTAAGGCAGAAGTTTTCTCTCTGAATGGAAGTTCAGCATTGATTATCAGGGATTGTTTGTTTTTTCATTCTGGGATATAACCCAAGTCTAAAATACTAGTTTCATCACTAATGTCTCCTGGGTAAGAAGTGTGAGTGTGTAGTGCATACACATATGTGTGTGCTTGTGTATGTGTGTGATGCAAGGAGAGCTGGGAACTGCCCAAGATCAAGCTCAATTAAATTAGGATCTTATGAGTAGGGCCTTTGCTTTTCTGACAGCTCTTCAATGACTCTGATGTGCGCCTAGACAGGGTGATTTCTTAGAGTGTTTTCTAGAAATAAAAATATGTGTGTTCAAAATCTGGAAATCTGATCTTATCACTGACCTTAAAAATGCTTTCAGAATTCTTACCTTCATTTCAAGATGTGGAAGTACATATTTCACATGTACTAAATTTAAAAGACAGTGAGAACTGGTGATATACTGAAAACGAGCAAAGTACCTTGAAAGATGTATACTGAATTCCCTAGCTAAATGCCCCAGCCCGTATCTGATATTCTCTAGTGACGTCCAAGGCTTTATCTTTATATATATTCTTTGTCTCTTCAGCAGATAATCAAGCAGTTCTATGTTAGAAAACATCATTTGGTGTTCAAATATTAAAGACCCACAGGATTTAAGAATTCAGTCTCAATGTGGATTTCTTTGTTTAATTCCCAAACTTTGAAGCTATAACAGGAAATGAGTTCTGTTTACATGTAATTTAGTTTGCTCATAAGCCGTGTCATTTTTGAATCACTGAAATTCAATGTATGACTTATTCTGAAATAAGTATGGATTTTTAAAATTATTTTTATTTTTGATCCAAAAAGAATTACAGAATACTTAGTTCTAAAACCTTTGACCTTGTTTATGTTTGTCATACCTAAACTCTAAATAGAAAGGTTATAAAGCAAAATAAATAAATAAATAAGAGAAAGAGAGAAAAAAGACTTGAACCCCTATTATTTCTTCTTATGAACTTGGGTCTGTAGACAATATATCAGTAGACCATACATCTTGCTTTTTAGTTTGAAATTACACTTAGATGTACACTTTGTTGCAGTCCTCTGTATTTATTCTTCCTGAGGACATTGTCCAATCACTGTGCCTTTTTTGGAACTGCCTTAGGTCTTTGCTTTCCTTTTGCAAGGTATTTATAGAATTTGCTGTTATTTTTGTTTGCTCAGTACTGGTTTCCATCAGAATTATGTAAACATCTAGAGAGAGGAACCCTGTGAGCTTTATCAAGTACTATGTACATTGTGCCCAGAAAGATGAAGATTGTGATGGCCTAGTATTTACTTCCCCAGCATCACTTTCTGGAACCAGTTTGACCAAGGGAAGTCTGTATAGCAATGTGTGAGAATCTTGTTGTGTACAGAGAAACCATGTTCTTGCAAAGAAAGCCCTGTAGACACGCTTCTTCCTGGTAAACAGTTCAGGCTCTGGAATGACACAAAGGTAGTTTCATGGAGAGTCACTCATCACTCACTTTTGAGGAACTGAAGTGCTGCTGGGCTTGCCTATGCTAACACTCATCCTGAATTCAAAGCTCTTCACTTGTTCCTGTGAAAAATGTCACATTCATGTCATTGGATTTATGCATGGTATTTGGTTTCTGTTGTCACTTTGTAATTTCTTATAAGCCAGAGAACTTTCTATAATCAAAAAAATAATAGTAAGTGTACTTAACATAAAACCATCAAGCCCCCCCCCATTGTCTTGGGGAAAAAATTACCCTTGCAGGAATGATCTTGTTATTATTTGTTTGTGATGCTGTTTATTACTCTTATCACTTAGCTACATACTAAAAATTAGATCTGAAGGCTCACTTAGATTGAAGGTAAACATTGGGGTGATAGAAACAGAATTTGAGAAGGAAGAGAGAGAAAGAAGAAAAGAGAAAGGGGGTACCTGCAGCATTTGTTTTCACCACATGTGAAGCTTCCTCCTGCAGGTGGCAACTGAGGACTTGAACCCAGGTCCTTGTATTTTGTTGGACACACCACCACCCCATCCCAAGGTTTAAATATTTTCTGACTAGAGTATTTCAGAGATGTGGTTGATATACTCTGTCTGGAGGCATGGAGTCTCAAAAAGTGATTGCTTTTATGATACTAACTTCAATCACTCAAAAAAGGGGAAACACTTAATGTAAAGAAAACTTTCTCCCTTATAATTGTTCAGTCTTTGTTCAGTCTTTGTCTTAAAACTTGAGTACTGGGTAAATACTCTCCCTTCCCTAACAGTCTTTGATGTATGACATTAGCATGCACAGAAAATATTTGTCTGATTCCAAGGCTTATGGGCTAGTGATTATTTTTTTTACTTCACTATTACTTCTTTTTAAAATTTTTAAAAAATATTTATTCCCTTTTGTTGCCCTTGTTTTATTGCTGTCGTTATTATTGTTGTCATTGTTGGATAGGACAGAGAAAAATTGAGAGGAGGGGAAGACATAGAAGGGGAGAGAAAGATAGACACCTGCAGACCTGCTTCACCAATTGTAAAATGACTCCCCTGTCGGTGGGGAGCCAGGGCTTGAACCAGAATTCTTATAGCAGTCCTTGCGCTTTGTGCCGTGTGTGATTAACCCGCTATGCTACTGCCTGACTCCCCTCTTCACTATTACTTCTACATGTATAACTAGCATTCTTCTGAGAGGTCTTTCTTTCATTGTTAGTTTTAGTGATTAACAATGTGACTTAGCAGCTTTACAAGTCTGAGTATTTCATATAAATGCATGCATAATACTTATTATCTTTGTATTATATGTAAGGTTCCATACCTGTGGAATATCAAAGGCATAAAGGCATTATTCATATCTTCATTTACTCCAGTACTGCGGAATGAACTCAGCGCCTGACACAGAGGCCTTATTGCTAAGACCAATTTCTTTTTTTAAATATATATATATATATATATATATATATATATATATACTCTTTTGTTGTCCTTGTTTTTTTATTGTAGTTATTATTGTTGTTGTTATTGATGTCATCATTGTTAGATAGGACAGAGAGAAATGGAGAGAGGAGGGGAAGACAGAGAGGAGGAGAGAAAGATAGACACCTGCAGACCTGCTTCACCACTTGTGAAGCGACTCCCCTGCAGGTGGGGAGCCGGGGGCTCGAACTGGGATCCTTACTGGTCCTTGTGCTTTGCGCCAGGTGCACTTAACCCGCTGCACTACCGCCTGACTCCCAAGCCCAATTTCTTATTCTGTGTCTTTATAATATTCTTACTGTGTAAGAATTATATATGAGGGAAGGAGGGCGGATAAGAGTAAAATAAGGAGAGTGGAAGAAGAGGTGATCTGGTGCCTAGACACTACTTCATCAGCCAAGGAGTTTTCCTGGTGCTGTCCTTCCTGCTCCTGTATGGTGTGGAGGATCAAACCCAGGTGCTGAGACATGGCAAGATGTGCACTCTACTTGTTTGAATTGCCTTACTGCATCCTGTTCAAATCTCTAGAGGTATATTGATAAGAAAAAATAATTATGAATCAGGGTCATAAAGACACTAATAGGTAGGTTTTATATTGATTTTCCTACAAAATAAAATCTGTATCCTTTGAATGAAATTTGGAACTTGGAGACAGTCTCTGTACCCCTATTTTTTAGACTAAGCGTTTCCTTTCCTTCCCTTTCCCTTCCCTTTCCCCCTCCTCTTCCCCTTCCCCTTTTGCTTCTTCCCCTTTCCCTTCTCCTTCCCCTTCCTCACCCCTCCCCTCCCTTCCTCTCTAATTCCCCCACCCCTCTCAATTTCTTTCTGTCCCACTGAATAAAATGAAAGGGGAAAAAATGGAGCAAATGGACACTGGGAGCAGTGTATTCATAGTGCTGTCATTGAGCCCCAGCAATAATCATGGAGGAAGTGTGTGTGCCTGTGTGTGTGCCTGTGCATCTGTCTGTCTGTCTGTCTGCCTGCCTGCCTGCCTGCCTGCCTGCCTGCCTGTCTGCCTGTCTGCCTGTCTGGTTCTGAGATTGGTTCCTTGCTGCCCAAACCCATGAAGAAGTTTTTTGTTTCAGAGGTATATATTAGAGGCCACCTGATAAACTATTTTGGGTAGGTGTTACATCAACTGGAGTTTCAAGGTCCACCACAGTATTAGAAGGAAATAGTTTCTGTTCAGAGTGGGCTGGAACTCTGATCATGGCCTAGGGGTTAGGGACTTATGTGTAAGAGTGGAAAGAGTGGACACAAAGACAGGTGAGTGACACTGTTTCTGATGCTTTAACTTTTTTTTTTTGTTAAAGAAACTGCATGTGTTTGTGTGAATAATGTTTTGACACACCCATAGAATTTCATTCAATTCAATGGGAATTTTGTATTTAAAATATGGTGTAGAATATGCCAATACACCTTTAACAGCAGCATAAATGGTTTCTTTAAAATATATAGATCATGGGGGATGAATGGTAGTATACCTAGTGAAGTACAAATATTACTTTGTGCAAGGACAAGTTCAAACCCTAGTCCCTACCTACAGGAGTAAAGTTTTCACAAGCAGTGGAGCTGTGCTGCAGGTGTCTTTCTTTTTTCTTTCCCACTACTATTTCTCTCTGTTGTTATCATGAAAAGAAAGAAAGAACAGAAGTAAAATGTCTGCTGACAGTGGTAGAGTTGTCTTGCAGGCACTAAACCCTAGCAATAACACTGGTGGCAAAAAAATGGAGCAGACTGTATTTGTGCAAAGAATATTACATTTAACAATATCTTAACTACTTTTGGCATACTAATTTTTTGATCATAGTATTTAATTCACTTATGAAGACAGAAACTAACCACTGTCTTGGAAGAAGACAAGTTTTATGGGACTGTTCAGGGCAATTAGTTCATAAAATACAATTGAAATTACTTTGGCAAAAAAAAAAATGAATAGATATCCAAACTGAAATTTCACCAGAACCCTGGGGTTAATTTATCTTTATTTATGAAAAGTATTCAGGTTTTTTTTAATAACCTATAGTAATTGGACTGCTTCTGTTCATATTTATACTTTTGATATGTAAAGAGAAAGAAGAAAATAATTAATGACTAAACAAAAGATTTAGCCCAATGTATACTTGATAAGATATAATGCTAACTTGCACATGCTTATCCAGTCAAAATAAACATTGACCTCTATAATTTTTTTTTCATAGTAAAAGCAGTATTTTTTTTTATTTAAAATTAGGATAGCTATTTTTTCCCAAACCTTTCCCACTTTATTGTTATGGAAAGTTGATTAGATTACTATTCATTTCTGCCATATGTGATTCTCCAGCTTGAACCTGGACTTCAGGTATACAAGTCCTCTACTCTCTTGCTAACTTTATCTTTGATAGGAAATCTTTTTATATGAAATGACAGAAATGCTTATTTCTTTATGCTAATACTTAATGTGATGCCACGATTGAGAAAATGCCTCTTGAAGCTCTTAAAACTGAAAACCAAAGTTAAAGTCATGACAGCACTGCAAAGGATCAACAAAACTCCACATTTTTTTAAAGAAAGAAATCCTTTAGAAAAAAAATATTTTTTATTGATTCACTGAGGTGTCTGGCAGTGGTAATCTGTTTAGGATTGAAGAAATCTACTCTTTGAAAAATTGTACTTGTGTTCTGAGTGTTTATGAGGCTTTCTTTACATGTGCTCTTACTCTGACACACTAAATGGAACTTCATAAAATGTAAACCATTCATGATTATTATATTATTTATTATCTAATTCAGCGAGTTTCTTAGAAGAAAATTGACAAGACCACATCTTTGCATTTGCTGTCACCTTCTCAACACACAATTTCTTTATTTCTTAGTGTGGTATTAAATTTCTGTCAGACATTTTTTCCCCTTAATGAGAGATGTCAGATTTTGGTTTGGTAACATCTAGGACCTGGCATTACTCAGGCTTTTGTTGAATATTATAGATTACCACTATTCTATTCTTAATGCACTTAATGAAATCTATATACTCCTTGATACCATTATCTTTTTTGAAGATGTCTTCCATGTGAAGATGTCTTTGACATTAAAACATACACTATTTATTTGATTTTTTAACTCAGCTTTAAGACACATTTACATGTGTTTAATTCACAATAATTCAATGATAAGAAAATGACCAAGGTAAGCCATCATTGAGATAGTCAAGCAGTGACCACCCTCTAGGGTCCTAGAAGTAGGGCTTCTCTATGCGGGGGTTTGGACTTGCAGGCATGCAGAATAATCCAAGCTCATTTGTACCATGATAATGAACAGCAGGGCACTGAATCTTTCTGTTTTATTGGTATTGTATACTGTAAGTTATTAAATTTCATCTCTGTAATATACCTGCAGTAAAATAACAAAACATTGCTGCACTTAAGGAACATGTGTGTGTGGTATAGTGCCCTCCCCCATCATTTCACTCCCCCACCAACAGCTGCTTACAGATTTCAAAATCCATTGTATATATTCCCTTGAGTCCACCTCTAATAATCGAGACACATCTGCCATTGCAGTATTATAGGCATATGTAGTTTTATTGAAAACTATACCTGTAAAAAAATTAAATAACTCCTACCTCAATTAAATTGGCAAGCTACCTTTTGCAAAGATCATATTACAGACCTCCTGAGACTAAGTGAGTTCATTTTATTCTTATATTACCAATCACTAAGTATGTTATTTTTATTTAGCCAGGTACTTAGCTTTTCTCATACTTTGATGATAAGTCACTTTCATCTATTTTCACTTTTATTTTCCTTCTACCTTCTTTACATATAAAATAATGTCATATGGGCAGGAGGAATGATTGAAAGTCTGGCTACTGCAAACATAGAATAAATAAAAAAATAATGGAAAAGACTAGCACATAGCTTTAACTCTTAGTTGACTATTAAATACACATCCTCATTACATAACCAAAATCAGACACTTAACTCATCTTGTGCTTTGATAGAAATTTTTACAATTTTTCTTGAGACCTCTGTGATCATTAGAATGGTAGAGTAGGACATAGTATGAAAAGTGAATGAGTTAGTAGGTCATACATATTCTCATGGGGTTAAATTCTTTACTGTGAACCTTACACTTTGTTGAAGATTAGATATCATTTGGCTTATAAAATTATTTTATCTACAGATGTGGAATAATGATGAACAATTTAGTGAAACAGAAGTTAATTTCTGAGTATAACCTTGTTCACACTTAAGCTATGCAGGGTTTTCATATTGAATTACCACTCTTCATAGTATCGTTCTGATTGATTGATTGATTCATTCATTCATTCATTCATTTATTCATTAATTCATTCATTGTAAGATTCACTGTGTTGAGCAAAAGAAAGGCCATAGCACTTCTCTGGCACATACAGTATTTGAGGTTAAACTTGGGACCTCAGGTATGCAAATCCCATATTCTATCTGCTAAGCTATTTTCCCAGCTACTGTATGTAAATGTGTTTGTGTGCATGATTTAACTGTGAAGAAAAGATTATGAATTTGCTTTTATTTTCATTGAAAACTATAAAGCCAAGTTGCTCACAATATTAATCAGAAGAAAACTATATTCCCCTTAAAGATGGAAGTTTCGCTCTACAACTTTGCCCTGCCCTGCCCTCCTTTCCCCACTCCTCCCCTCCTCTCCTCTCCTCTTCTCTCCTCTCCCCTTCCCTCCACTCCTTATCCTCCCATTTCCACCCTTACCCTCTCCCCTCACGTTGTGGGAGCCAGGTTTGAACCTGGGTTGCTCACATGGCAAAGAAGCACACTATCTGAGTGAACTATTTTGATAATCCAAAGTTTGACTATTGTATGTAGACCTTTTTAGTAGATAAAATACATTATGGGGGCAAATGAGGTGGCTCAGTGGCAGAACACATGCCTTGAGTTCATGAGGCCATGGGTTTCATCCACATGTGATAGAGCAGTACTTGGGTCTCTCTCTTTATATCCAATGAATAAATAAAATGAAAATTTCTACTAAATTACATTATGAATTTTAAACAAATTAAAAAATATATATGGATGTACTTAAAGAAGCAGAACATTATTCCGACAGGTGAGGTTTAGGGATCAAACTCAAGAAGAGTCACTTCCCTGGCCACTAACATAAACTTGAACAGAACTCAAAACTCATTCAAGCTTGGTGTAATTCAGGTCACTCCACTCCTTAGAATTCCCATTTCCTGAGTATTCTTTTGGATGGTTTATTTCTGTGGAAATGATCTATTAGCAGTACTTTTGAACTGTGAAGTCTGTTTCTCACATTAAGCTGTGCAACTCATAACTGTCATGTGTAGAGTGACTGGTACAACACAATGTCAGTGGTGGTGGAAGATCTGCTATGGGCAGTGATATGTGGCAAAGAGGAGTGTCAACAGCTGCTACTCCTATGACGTTGTCCCTCAAGGAGTCTTTTTTGCATCTCTGTCACTGAAGTGTCTCAAAGAGAAGCATTAATAAGAACCTGTTCTTCTCAGTCCACATCCCATTCATCTATCAAGTGAGATTAACTTAGGTTTGTTTTGGGGATGCAAGTTGCATATGCCATTTTACTAGTGGAAAGGGTATTTAAGCTTGGGGGTGGTGTATGCCGGAGAAGGGGTTATTCTTTGATTTCTTCCCCTTTTGCAGATAATACACACACCCAACCTCCCGACCAATTCTTGTACACCTGACTATCTCCATTTCATGTTTCATGACAAAGCAGATTTTCATCTAATTGTATCCTACGTAACAGCACTACCTTCCAAAATTTCATAGAATATCTCCAGATACTCACAGCTTCCAATATTGAAAGCTCTGTAGAATGCCATAGAATATATTCCCTTAGTTACCTGGTACAGATTACTTTCACTGTAGGTAAATATAGGTGTTTCTCTAGGAATAGAATAGAATCAACCTAAATGGGCTTTGTAGAATCTCAGCCCACAGTCAGGGCAGTTCAGAAATGGCCGACAATTACATTCCATCACACCTTCATTTGGGAGTTCAGTAAAAGTTACTGTGAAATGGCACCCAATGCCTCCCAGAAGACCATGGTACCATCCCCATGATAGAGGTTTTGTTCAATGCCATAGTTGTCTGATTTGAGACTCTAGTACTGTTAAAAGTCCATAGAGTTAGATCTATTTGTTTTTCCAGGAGGCTAGAGTTTTTTTTTTTAAATGCAATTGCCAGGCATATGTGAGGGGAGAAAAAATGTGTAATTCGTCTAAGGTATTGTGATTTTGACCTTGAATTTTATTGATTGAACTTTCCTTCAGGATTAGTCCTTCCCATCTGTGTATGTTGGCTTGATGACTGCCCCCCCACCTCATCTGAGATTATTCTTTTTCTCTCACCCACATAAGCTCTCACTTTTCAGAGTTTTCCAGCTCTGTTTCCCATACCAATAAATCTGCTTTCTTCCCAGCATACTCAGTCACTGCTGTTACTATCTCTCCTGCTCTGCGTGCCTCCACCCTCTCCTTGTCTCTCAGACAGAGATGTTGGATTGGTGGTCTCCACAAAACCATGGTGCTATAAGAAGCCATTGCTTCTCATCCCAGGCTTTGGTAACCTTGCACAAACTCTCATTCTCTCTCTCTCTCTCTCTCTCTCTCTTTCCCTCTCCATATATAAGTTATCTAATAATGACCAACAAGATTGTGGGATAAGAGGGGTACCCACCAGAGTTCTGTATCCCATCCCCTCCATTAGAAGGTTCCCTCTTCTTTATCCCTCTGGGAGTATGTATCAAAGAAAGATCTTTCTAGGGTGCAGATGTGGGAGGTCTGGCATCTGTAATTGCTTCTCCACTGGACATGGGAATTTTCTGTTTCTATTTTTCCCTAGTGGGGTAGGCTCTGGTGAGATGGGGTTCCAGGACACGTTGGTGAGGTTGTCTGCCCAGGAAAGTCAGGTTGACTGAACATGGGCGTAGCATCTCCAACTTGGTGGCTAAAAAGCATTAAGATAGAAAGCAGAACAAATTGTTTAATACTCAGAAACCTAAAGGTAAGAATATAGCAGATAATATTTGGGGCCTTCATACGGGAAGAAGGTAGGAAATTGACTCTGGGTATATTGCAAGGGGCCCATGACTATTAATATTTGCCTGAGCCCAACAGCTAACATGCAGGTGGGCTAATAGTATTGCCCAGACTTGGTTTTAAGCCTTACCCTTCACACTCACCACTTCTGCCTCTTGTTTCCGCCATTTTGAGCTATTTTATGTTCCCTTTAAGCATCTTCAGTGGTTCACTCTGTCATTACAAGAGCCTTTCCACTGATGTAGGACATCGGATTCTTATCCCCTAATACATTCCTTTTACCAGTAATTCACATCCTTGGCCCAAGATTTGTTTTATGCATTGTTGCCTGTGGGAACCCTTGAATTTAGAGCAAGACCTAACACTAAATGTCTGACTTCTGTGTTCAAGTAGCCTTTGGTGCCTCTGTCTTTCTTAACAACATTCATACTCTGTGCGGGGACTACAGCCCAGGTTTCTATCCTCAATGCCTCATAGAAGATAATCAGTGAGTGTTTACTTTCAAGTCAATAGATGGATAAATGACTGAATAAATGAACCAACAACTGTAACAAATTAGATGTGAGCAAATAATTCCATTTTCATGCAAATTTCTCATCTTAAATTAATCATGCTAGTGACCCCAGTGAGATAGGAACTGTTTTAATCCTTGTTTTATTGATAATGAAACAAGAGACTCAAAGCAGTTTTGTCACCATTAATAAAACTTGGTAGAGATAGGACAGTGGGGCAACATGCTTTGGCTCCAGCTTTATCATTTTTTTTCAACTGTTTCTTTATCCCTCTAGATAAAATTCAGTGAATTTTTTGTTTTGTTAAAGCCAGTAGGCCACAGAGTCTTTCATAGAAGTATCCAGGTTTCTTATTGATGATTCAGTCTCCATTATACTTTCTGCATGGAGAGACCTCTTTTTGTCAGTAAGAAAGACTGTATTTCTTGAGGGTATGCTGAATGATCCCAACAGTTTATATATAGGAGAGCATTGTCCTTAGCCATTATGAATGTTTCCCATAAGTAAGAACAAATTAAAGGCCCCCAAATAATTTGATAGCATGTTGCTTTGTTATGTGCGGTGACCCAGGTTCAACTTAACCTCACCACACTGAAGGAAACTTTGATACTGTGGTTCTCGGTCTCTGTCTCTGGCTCTCTCTCTCTCTCTGTCTCTCTCCCTCCCTCCCTCCCTCCCTTCCTCCCTCTCTCCCTCTCTCTCTCTCTCCCTCCCTCCCTCCCTCTCTCCCTTTTCTCTCTCTCTCTCTCTTTCTTTCTCTCTCCCCCTCCCTCCCTCTCTCCCTCTTCTCTCCCTCTTTTCTCTCTCTCCCTCTCTCCCTCTCTCTCTCTCCCTCCCTCCCTCCCTCTTCTCTCCTTCTTTTCTCTCTCTCCCTCCCTCTCTCCCTCCCTCTCTCCCTCTCTCCTCTCTCCTCTCTCTCCCTCTCTCCCTTTTCTCTCTCCTCTCTATCTCTCCCTCCCTCCTTCTCTCCCTCTTCTCTCCCTCTTTTCTCTCTCTCTCCTCTCCCTCTTCTCTCCCTCTTTTCTCTCTCTCTCCCTCCCTCCCTCCCTCTCTCCCTCTTCTCTCCCTCTTTTCTCTCTCTCCCTCCCTCTCTCCCTCCCTCTCTCCCTCTCTCTCTCCCTCTCTCCCTTTTCTCTCCTCTCTATCTCTCCCTCTCTCCCTCTCTCTCTCCCTCTCTCCCTTTTCTCTCCTCTCTATCTCTCCCTCCCTCTCTCTCTCTCCTCTCCCTCTTTTCTCTCTCTCTCTCTCCCTCTCTCCCTCTTCTCTCCCTCTTTTCTCTCCCTCCCTCCCTCTCTCTCTCCTCTCCCTCTTTTCTCTCTCTCTCTCCCTCTCTCCCTCTTCTCTCCCTCTTTTCTCTCTCCCTCACTCTCTCCCTCCCTCTTTTCTCTCTCTCCCTCTCTCCCTCCCTCTCTCCCTCCCTCTCTCCCTCCCTCTCTCCCTCTTCTCTCCCTCTTTCCTCCCCCCCCCCTGTTCCACATTTTCTGCTTTACCAGTCAGTGGTAGACTGCCTACTTATGGTGAGAGGATTGAAATGGTAGAGGTGAAAGGGACCATAAAATGGAAAGACTGTGATACTCAGGGATGCTGTGTAAATCCAGTCATGTCTCATTGCCAAATGTTCATCCTCCCTCACACTCCCTGCTGCATCTTGCTTGGCAGTGGGCAAGTAGGAACAGAGAGAAGTAAATTGACTACATCATGGTTTGTTTCTTCTTGTGTCCTCTATGTGGTTCTTTTTTCTTAATAAACTTGAGATTGGTCATAAAAACATGATATAGTGAATTAGTTTTGGTTTTGATATTGAAATCTTTAAGGGTAAAAATCTTAGAATCAGAAAGAACTTAAATGCCACCTGCTGTCCAGTTCCACATAGGAAAAGATAGGAAACTAAGGTTTGGTGATGGTAAGAGACTTGTCACTATTTCATAGCCAATTTTATTTCAATAACCCCACACAGTAACAGCAAAATTTTGATAGCCTGTGACACTAATCCTCACCCCCCCACTATTGTCTTTTTAGCATATTTCCTCAAAGGAATATAGGGCTGACTTGTCCCTGAAATAATAGCCAGCAGCAGCTAGAAATACATTTTGAAGAAATTTCTAGACGAATGTCCCTTTGTTCAGCTACCACTGAATCTCACTGTCACAGAGCCAGAGGGTGTCTTTTGCTTGTAAATAGTGAATTTTTGAAATGTCACTGTAACACTGGAAAAATGTTGTCTCAGAAGGTTGCCAAAGTGACAGAATCCCGACATTGTAAATACCAGCCAACACAAGTGCTCATAAATGACAGGAATAAAATATACTTGACTAAATCCATAATGATCACTGCTAACAGTGTTTACCCTCAGTGACCAGGAGCTGTGCATGTGTATAAAAAGTACATGTGTGTAGATATCATTACTGTGCCTGAGACTCCAACCATTCCAGAATATTTTTTGATGGAAAAGCTCCTTAAATACGGAAAAACCTTACAATAAGTTAAGATGCCAGTGCACAAGCAAGGGTGTCAGGTGGCCCTAATGGAACCAAAGAGAGGCTTGACTATCTTCATCATCCTAGGGACTGATAAGGCCTCCATTCAGGTCAGAACCAAAGTGTGACCACACAAGGACATTCAGTGCTCTATGTTCTATAGGTATCCTTCCTAGAAGGGCCATTTGCCGTAAGCAAGAACTCACACTCATGCCATATTCTCAAGAGAAAGAAAATGTGGAATGAACTTGTGGATTAAAAATGTATAATCACCAAAGTCAAGGTTCCGTGATCATCTGAGGCTGGAGTCAACTTTCTCATTGAGAGCAATGAACATGTGGTCTCAAAAAAAAAATAAATCAGGAGTCAGGCGGTAGCGCAGCTGATTAAGTGCAGGTGGCAGGAAGCACAAGGACCAGTGTAAGGGCCCTGGTTCGAGCCCCTGGCTCCCTACCAGCAGGGGTGTCGCTCCTCAGGCAGTGAAGCAGTGTCTGTCTTTCTCTCCCCTTCTCTGTGCCCCCCCCGTTTCTCTCTGTCCTTTCTACCAACGACGACATCAATAACAACAACAATAATAACTTCAACAAAAAAAACAAGGGCAACAAAAGGGAATAAAATAAATATTTTTTAAAAATTTAAAAATCGCCTGGGAGTCGGGCAGTAACACAGCGGGTTAAGCGCATGTAGCGCAAAAATAAATGAATAAAAATTGCCCTCTCCCAGCAGCTGTAGAGTTGTCTCAGCAGGAAGAGCACAGGACTTGAGGCCTGAGGCATAAAGGTTTTATGCCTGGCATGTCTGCCACATCAGAGCAGGCTATGCTTGCTCTCTCATATAAAATGAATAGAATGGAAATATTTTTTTGTTTCAATTTTCCTGTAATCCTGATATTTTATGGCCCCAAATTTTTCTGAATGATAATTTCCTCTTTTGTGGAAATGATCTGTTTTAGCATAAAAAATATTACGTAGGGGGTCAGGAACCCTTAAGAGGAAATCCCAAGATGACAGGATAATGTCCCACTACCCTTTGTCATGTGGTCACATCACTCAGGCTGATTCAAGCCATGTTATCTCCTTGACTCTCCTCACCTCCAATTATAAGAAGCAGAGGAGATCGCATGTTAGAGCTGGGCCCTCCTAAATTTTCAAATAGTGAGCCAGCTGGTGGAAGGGGGCGGGGGTGACAAGGCAATGCCAGGAGTTTCTCCACCACCTATTCTATAGCAGAGCTTGGGGGGACAGGTTGCCTGCAAGAACCCCCCTGGTTTTCATGGGTGTGCAAACTACTTTTACTATTTCCTTAGCTGAATGCTATATTGTTTGATTTCTATTCTTTTCCCTCCCAGTAACCATTGCATCTTTATTTTTTTTAAAAATTATTTCTTTATTGGGGAATTAATGTTTTACACTCAACAGTAAATACAATAGTTTGTACATGCATAACATTCCCCAGTTTCCCATATAACAATACAACCCCCACTATGTCATTTTTCATCCTTCTTGGACCTGTATTCTCCCCACTCCCCACCCACCCCAGTCTTTTACTTTGGTGCAATACGCCAATTCCATTTCAGGTTCTACTTGTGTTTTCTTTTCTGATCTTGTTTTTCAACTTCTGCTTGAGAGTGAGATCATCCCATATTCATCAGCCGATCTTGGATGGACCTTGAAAAAATCATGTTGAGTGAAATAAGTCAGAAACAGAAGGATGAATATGGGATGACCATTGCATCTTTTAAAAAGAAAATAAATAAGAGACTGCATTCAGTATAGTATTAGAAAATCATCTGAATGTCCACGACATTGTATGAGGTTGGTGCACTTCAGATTCCTTGAGTAGAGTCTATGTGGATGTAATACAGCTTTGAAAGAGGACAAACAGGGGGTCGGGACTTGGTGCACCAGGTTAAATGCACATAGTGCAAAGCACAGGGCCGGCACAAGGATCCTGATTAGAGTCCTCGGCTCCCAACCAGCAGGATTGGGGTGGCTTCACAGGCAGTGGAGCAGTTCTGCAGGTGTCTATCTTTCTGTCCCTCTGTCTTCCCTTCCACTCTTAATTTCTTTCTGTCCTATCCAACAACAACAACAACAGTAATAACAACGATGGAAAAAAAATGGCCGCCTGGAGCAATGAATTCATAGTGCAGGCACTGAGCCCCCGTGATAACTCTGGAGGCAAAATAAATATCTAAAATTAAACAAACAAAAGAACACTAGCTTAAAAAAATAAAAAAGAGTTAGACAAGTAGAGATGTGAACAAGATGCCCTGAGCCTTTTTGGCTTGCTATCATTCAGCCCTGCCATGGGCTTCTCTGGATGGGGTCCTAGTGTGCTTTTTCAGAATGTTGGTTGCTAGCAGGAGGGCAGGATCTGCTCTACTGGTTTGACTGATGAGGTGTAGGTGTTAGTGTTGGAGAGATGGTAGCAAGTCTAAGGTTCTGTTCTGGCACTGCTCCTGCTTGTTAGTCATGAATGCAGACTGAGATTGAATGACTTCTTACATTCCTCTCAGAGAAAGCAAACTTTGTCTTCAGGGATGAGTTAGAAGTTAGTGACGCTCTGGACATTCTGCAGTTGGACACCCTGCAAGGAGGCTCTGATGGCTTCTTCTCCTCAGGCTTTTATAACTGTAGGTACGTACCGCCACATGAGAAAGGGCAGAGCTGGGAAAGCCTCAATTATTCTTCGGCTTTTTCTCTGATTCTCAAAAAATGAAGAACACTCATTCCCAATATCTGTTTTTGTCCTTTTCATGTTTTCACTCTTCAGTGCTCGTTTGAAGCTAGTCTTATAAAGCCATTGGGAGGTTTTATTTTGGGCATGGCCTTCAGATCGGACTGTTGTTTGGGATAGCCGAAGAGTCCAGTCAACATGGTCTGGCCACAGTCTTGCTGGGGAAAAGCTCTACTAAGCCAGTGCCGATTTCAGTGAAACTGTGTCTTGTTAAAATCTATCTAAAACAGGCTGTCTTGACTTTTAGGCTACAGATGGACAGCCACAAATTTGATTCTTTTCCACTTTGGTCATCTCCGCTTGTTTTTCTTCCTGATTCCTCTCTTACCAGCAAGCTGTATTTTGTCTTTCTTTTTGTTTGGTTTTGATTTTGGTCACCAGAGCTTTCACTAGGTTTCTTTACCTGCACAGTTCTACTGCTCCACCAGCCCCACATACAGAGAAGGTGAGAGACAGAGTGAAAGAAAGAAGAGAAATACCACAATACCACCCCACAGTGTATGAAACACAAGTCCACACATGTGGTAAATTGTGCCCCACTGTTCTTTTAGAAATTAAAGAGAAAAGTAAAAGAGAGTGAGAGAGAGCAGGTAAGATGTATTCACTGGCCATCGGTCAACATATGTGTGTCAGGATTACAAGGTAGTTCCGTAGTGAATTTCATATTTAATTAGTAGTTTGGAGGAGGTATCTTTGAGTGTAAGAAAAGTTAGCTGATTTGGAGGGCTCATTTTCCCAACTCTCCAGACTCCCTGAGTTTCTTCCTTCACTTCTGTTTTCACTTTGACCCCATCCCAACTCAAATTTGATGAGAAGTTCACTTTTAGGATAGATCAGGGTTCTATTCCCAAACTGCCCCCTGGTGGATATAAAGGGAAAGAAAAAAATGGAGGATGGGGAAAAGGACAGTTTGTCTCATCTAATTTCTAGTTACCTCAAAGAGAAATCAGTGTAGTTCCATCTCAAGGTGAGCCAACTCTGAATAGCACATCAGTCTGTTTCCTTTTAAGTCACTTTACTGCAAAGGTTTCTGTCAGTACGCTTGTTTTGTTCCTGCATATAGTATTGGATTGACCAGAGCCTTTGCAGCAGTCCTAATAACACTGTGGTAAGTGAGAGACATGCTTACACAGAGAGACTGGAAACAGGGCATTTGAAGATTGCACATGCTGACACTTCATGAGCTGGTGTGAGCAGCACCGGGAAGGGCTGTGGCATTATAGGCAGGCTGATTTGCCAAACACTTGTCACCTTCAATGCCTCTCATTGGCCCGCTGCATGTGAGCATGCCATCTAATTGACAGCTGTCTGTTGTCAGTGGGCCATCTTTTCTCCTCTTCAGTTTGACTGAACATAACAGAGACATCTGCAGTGCTCTCTGCAACTCTGACAGGGTAGGCCTGCCTGCCACCCTCAACATTCAGAAGGCAGCTTAATTAAAGAGCTTAGAAAAGACTATTCACCCATTGACCATCTCAGTTTGGGGCATTTTGATTAACAAAATGATCTTTCTTACACATGATTCCAAATCCATCTAGGTAGAGAAAGATGAGTTCTACTGTCATGGTGAATCAAGCTTGTTGTTTTGTAAAGAGGAAAATGCCTAGAAATATGTGGCCATGGCATTTCAATGTGTGTATATATATAATAGAATAAGAAATTCATTTTCAGGATAGATCTGACATCTTTTGAAGGGGTTAATCGGAAGCAGGGGGCATGTGCCAATCCATGGATCATATCTTATTGATTTCTTTGAAGATGCTAGTGACATTTTTGTAACAACAGAAGTGCTTCATTTGAGAGTGGTTTAAGGTGAGGTGTTTAAGCCCCCCCTCACACACACACTAAACCTGATGCTGCTCTATTTGGTGCTGATTTCAGAATCTCTTGGGCATGGAACGTCATGGTCCTTGTACTGTGTGCATGTATAGCTACCCTACAAGCATGGATTGCCTCTTGAGGACCTTCCTATCCAGCAGAAATGTCAAATTGGAATTTAGTAATAAGGATATAGACTTAGGAATTTCAGTGTGAGTTCCTTCCCTTGTTATATGTAATGTCTTTACATGAAGCTTTATCTTACAAATGAAGCTCTGTTTGAGCATTAACTGGGTGTATGCAGACCTTGGGCTGTACTGAGTCAGTGATACTTCTTAAATTTGAAGTGACTTAATGTGCTATCTCAAGTTTCACAGGAAGAAAAGATTTTATTGCATCTTCTAAATGGTTTTATTTAGAAAGGGACAGTTTGTGTGGGGGGAGGGGGGAGATAAAGAGTACTCTTTCTTGTCTTTGGGTTTCCCCCCCTCATTCATTATTTGTAACTTAACAACTCTGTCACTGAAGTTTGGTGAGAAAGGAAGATCCCACAAACTTTGACTGATTTGTTTCTGTTGCTCTATACTGCAGTGCTAAACAGTTGTGGCCCCATTTAGACATAGTTATGTGGAAGGAAGCATCACTAAACTCTTTGTGGAAGATGCAGACAATACAGGAGAGACAACTCTTCCAAAGTACCCTTTTGTAGAATAACTTAAGAACAGTGGAACAGAATGTTTTGCATCTAGTTCCCGTTATCTGGGGCTTAGATAACTGAGTCCTGGAGTTCTTGTTCTGTCTCAAACCCAGAATATCTTTTTTTGTTGTTTAGTAATAATAGCCTGTCAAATGAAGGCTTGGCCTACCTCCTTTCTGAGATCTCTTCTAGCCCTCTGTATCTGTAGCTGTAAGATTAGGGAATGAAAATGAAGAATATACATGCACTGGCAGGCTTCAGGCATTTTAGAAATATTTGACACATTTTAAACACCATGTATAAGGAGAAAAGTCTTTGCCTATAAAGGGAATAAGAAATATTGGAAGTATTCAAAATATTTTTTTATTTAATGTCCTTTAGCTATTTCCTCTACCAACTCCCTTCTTCTACTTATGGTAAATGCAAAATTATATTTTTAGGAGATGTTTAATAAAGGTGATAAAGGTGGAGGGAGAGGGTTAAGTCATTCGGGCTCTTGTCTTTCATAGTCATAATTCCTCTTGGAAGATGACTTTGTCCAAGATGGTAAGAGTGCTGTGTGTCAAAACCTTACGTTGTCACCAATCTGTTTGTTTTTACCAGAACACTGTTTATCTATTAACTTATTTTTATTTGCGATTAGTAGTAGTTTACAAGATTGTACAATTACAGAGTATAGTCCCATATCATACCCACCACCAAAATGGTGTCCCCACCCTCCCACTTTCTAAAAATATATCACTGCCATAGTCCACAAAGTCTTCAAAACAGTTTCTTCTCCTTCTCCTCCTTTTCCTTCTTCCTCTACTTCCTCTTCGGCTTCTTCTTCATCTTATCCTTTTTTTCTTCTTCCTTTTCCTCCTCCTCCTCCTTTTCATCTTCCTCTTTCTTCTCCTTTTTGTAAGATCATATAGATCACTTCTCTAGATTCCACACATGAGTGAAACCATGCAACAGTAGTTGTTCATCTCTTTATGTAGTTTGGTAAGTATAATCAAGGAAATGCAGTCATATATGAGATTAACTTAATGGAAAATTCAGAATCTTTTATTCCAAAAAAGAAATGAATATGTTTTCTTTTCAAGTGTACGTGGAACATACTCAAGGACTGACCATGTGTTGGGATACAAAAATAACCTTAGTAAATGTATGAATATTGAAATCATAAAAAAGTATCTTTTTTGACCATGAACTGCGAGTTAGAAATCAACCACAAGAAGAAGGAGAAGAAGAAAAAAGAAATACACCCAAAATATGGAGACTAAACTGTGTACTTCTAAACACCTGAGTCACTGATGAATTCAAAAGAGAACTAAAAAATTACCTGGAGATCAACTAAAACAAAGAGACCACCAACCAGACCCTGTGGGGGGCAACAGAAGCTATCCTCAGAGGGAGGTTTATAACAGTACAGACCCACATTGACAAACAGCTTAGCTCTCAAGTAAGCCAGTTAACATCACAATGAGGGAAGTAGGAAAGGAGAAGCAAAGTGACCTAGGTTACAAGAGGAAGGCAATACTCAAAATCAGAGGGAAAATTAATGAAATAGAAGCCATAAAGACAAACTCAAAGTTTAACAGAGCCAAGATCTGGCTTATTGAAAACATAAATAAAATGGACAAACCACTGGCTTTAGAAGCTTCCCCCACCCCCTATTTTATTCAGTAGAACAGAGAGGAGGGGAAGATAGAGAAAAAGAGTCAAAGATAGACGCCTGTAGACCTGCTTCACCACTAGTGAAGTGTCCCCAGTTCGCCACTAGTGAAGTTTTTGAGCAGAGGCTTAAACCTGGGTCCTTGCACATAGTACTATGGGCGTGTAAGTGGACCCAGACATGTTTTATGAGGTTAACTTCACTCTGATCCCCAAAAGAAGAAAAAAGAAAACTGTAGACCTATATCCTTGATGAACATTAATGCAAAAATCCTCGACAAAAATTTGGCAATTCAAATCCAGTAACATATCCAGAACAGAATTCTCTAAGATTAAGAGGGATTCATCCCTGGGAAAGAAGGATGGTTAAACATTCACAGCTCAATCAATGTAATCCACCATATCAACAAAAAAGATAAAAATCATTTGGTCATATCAATTGGTGCTGAAAAGGCATTTGTCAAGAGCCAACTTCTTTTTATGATAAAGATCCTGTAGAAATAGGTGATAGAAGGACAGGTCAGTGGATTACTGTTTAGTTCTAGTTTATGGTGATGTGTGGGATTGAACATGGGGCTTTCAAGCTCCAGAAGTTTATGCTGTCTCAATTTAGTTGTATGTGTGTAAAATAGATACCTATGTCTTTTTAAGCATTTTTTATATTTATTTATTTTCCCTTTTGTTGCCCTCCTTTTTTATTGTTGTTGTAGTTATTAGTGTTGTTACTGATGTTGTTGGATAGGACAGAGAGAAATGGAGAGAGGAGGGGAAGACAGAGAGGGGGAGAGAAAGACAGACACTTGCAGACCTGCTTTACCACCTGTGAATCAACTCCTCTGCAGGTGAGGAGCCTGGGGCTTGAACTGGGACCCTTATGCCTGTCCTTGCGCTTCACGCCACCTACACTTAACCGGCTGCGCTACTGCCCGACTGCCACCTATGTCTTTTTTAAAACATTTTTTAAAGATTCATTTTTTAAATATTTTTTATTATCTTTATTTTATTTACTGGGTAGAGGCAGCCAGAAATCAAGAGGGAAGGGGGAGATAGGAAGAAAGACAGACACGTGCTACACTGCTTCACCACTTGCAAAGCTTTCCCCCTTCAGCTGGGGACCAGGGGCTCAAACTTGGGTCCTTATGCATTGTAACATGTGCACTCAACAACCACCTGCCCCCCCATACCTATGTCTTACATTTACAGGCATCATATACAGGATTGAATAAAAAGATTAAGTAGAAGAAGGCTTTTTATGAGAAAGGGTAAGTGACTTTGCTCCATTGCTGACTAATGCTGTGAATGTCCTTTTCAGTCACTTTGAAGAATCCGAATAGCCTTAGGAAGAAGGTAATTCATGTACCAAAAGCTCACCCTCTCAGAACTCTGCACTTAATGCCTATTTGAGAATGGAGGAAAATATGTGCTAATGTTCTTAAGTAGAAGGGATATTCTGAAAGTTATATAGCAGCTTCTACTGCTTGTCTTTTACTCTTTCTTTCAAGAATTGCCTTGATTTCACTGAGTTAGAAACAGCAGGTGTCTTCTCCCTTCAAAGGGAGGTCAAAGATCATTGCCAAGTGCATCTCTTCTCATCACTTATCAAAGTCGTTAAATCAGTTTGGTTAACATTTTTTTTTCACATATTTTTAGAGCTCCTTCCTAATTTAGAGAACATCTAATCCACCTCCAGATTTTTACAAATGAGTAAAAGGAGGTGCAGTAACTCACTTATTCAAGGTTTTTCTCAGATTGAACCTGACAGTCTAATGTTCATAACTAGGTCCATACAATGTAAGGGAAAGAAAATAAATTACCAACACTGGGCCAGGTGGTGGCACACCTGACTAAACATACAAATTACAGTGCACAAAGATTCAAGTTTCAGCCCCTGGATCCCCCACCTGCAGAGGGAGAGCTTCACAGGTGGTGAAGCAGTGCTGCTGGTCTCTCTGTCTCTTTCCCTCAATCTCCTCATCCCTCTCAATTTCTGTCTCTACCTTATAAATAAATAAAAGAAGAAGAGAAATTATAAACAGATATTCTATACAGCTTACGTTTGTATTTTTAGTGCTACTCTTATATAAATAATATAGTTGGGCTACTTTGGTTTGTGTTTTTCTGCCTGCTACACTTTTTAATTCACCAGTGATTTAACAAGGGACGGCTGCCAAGCTTGTCACATATAGTTTAATATACACCATACTTTATGCAACTGTAACACCATTTGATCATTTCTTACCTTACTCTGTGATTGTGAAGAATGCCAGAGCAGTAATATCAGAAGTGCAGCACAGAGTGGTTCTTATTTAAGGAGTTTAGCATAGAAACTGGGCAGGCTGAGGGTATGGACCTATTGACCAATGTCCTTGTTCAGTACAGAAGCAATTACAGAAACTACAACTCCTTCCTTCTGCATCCTGAAAAGGATATTGGTCCATACTCCCAGAGAGGGAGATGACTAGAGGGCTCTTGAGCTCCAGATCCATGGGACTTGGAACTTTGGTGATTAAGAACTTTTTGTTTTTGCCCCATCATTGAGAAGGAAGAGAATTTAGATAAAACCTGAGGAAGTCAGGCCCTGTTTCCCTTACATGAGAAGAAAGAGTAAAACAGAAGGACACCAGGAAGTTGTGATAGGTGTAGTTGTAGTTTACAAAGCAAGTGAAGGCAGGGCCTTAGTATTAAATAAAACCAGGCTAAGTGGCCCATGTGTTTTTCTGTGCCTTTACATTTTTCTGATTAAAAGCTTAAATATTGGGGAGGAGGAGGAAAATCCTATGAGAAATACTTACATAGAGTTAAGGGAAGAAAAAGCCTTCAAATATGGAGTAAACATAACTAATTTGTATCTTATAAATACAAAAGGAAGAGTGATGGGGTAAAAGGAGAAAGAGGAGGAAAAATCCTCATCATGGGACATATTGTGTCATTAGGATAAAATGAATAGTAGTGGTAGTTAGTGATTGTGGATTAGTGAAGTGAGAAAGGAAGTGAAGGACAGTTCTGGGATGATTTCAGCCATATGTAAAATGTAGAAAATTAAAACACATGAACTTGAAGAGAGAAAGACAGCTTGTCAGCCTATGTCTATGACCTTGTGTGAACTCTGGCAGTTACTGTTATAGGAGGTGGGTTTATAGATCTTTGCAAAAAGAAACACACTGGGCATCTGATGTCATGACGACTTACTGATCTCTTGATTTAATTTTTTAACCATGTACATTTAATTTGATAGGACAGAGAGGAATTAAGGGAGAAGGAAGATTGAGAGGGAGGAGACAGAGAGAAAGCTGCAGCTCTGCTTCACCTTTGTACTGCCCATGGACTGATTCAAGACTATGTTAGTAAATGCAACACATTGCTATATTTATTTATTTTATTTATTTATTTATTTTTGCCTCCGGGGTTGTTTCTGGGGCTCGGTGCCTGCACTATGAATCCACTGCTCCTGGAGGCTATTTTTCCCATTTTGTTGCCCTTGTTGTTGTGCTTGTTGTAGTTATTATTGTTGTCATAGCTGTTGTTGTTGTTGGATAGGACAGATGGAAATGGAGACAGCAGGGGAAGACAGAGAAGGGGAGAGAAAAACATCTGCAGACCTGCTTCACCCCTTGCGAAGCGACCTCCTGCAGGTGGCGAGTCGTGGGCTTGAACCGAGATCCTTACAGTGGCCCTTGCACTTTGCGCCATGTGATCTTAACCCGCTGTACTATTGCCATACTCCCACATTGTTATATTTTAAACCTTAGAGCATCCTTTTCTTAGAACGAAAAGTTTGTTGTCTTGGGTATGGAAGTAAAAATATCTCCCTGAGATGGCTGATTTTGTTTCTTTTGAATATATATGAAGAAGTGGCACTGTTGGATTACACAATAGATCTATTTTTAATTATATGAGGTACCTCCATGCTGGTTTCTGTAGTGGCTATAACAATTTATATTCCAGCCAGCAGTTCACACGATTCTGTCTTCTCCACATCAGCACTGTTGTCTCTAGTCTTTTTGCCAGTAGCACCCTATCAGATCTGAAATATCCTCTCATTGTGATTTTAGTTTCCATTCCCATGCATCCCCTTTTATGTCACTTGTTGACCATTTTAATGTTCTCTTTGGGGAAATGTTGATTCAGATCCTTTGCTTGTGTTTAATTGTTTATTTTTTTTCTGTTGAGGTTCTTAAATATTTTAGACATTAGGCCTTTATCAGATAACATGGTTTGCAAATATCCCCCATCCCAGCATTGAATAGGTTGTTTTACTTTTTTTTTTCTTTCTTCTTATAATTGTCTTTGTTGTACAGAGTTTCTGGTTTGATGATGTAGTAGATCTGTCTATTTTAGCTTTTGTTGCCTGTGTTTTTCTTGTGATATCCAAAAACCATACCAAGGAGTGTTTTTTTGCCAGGAGCTATATGGTTTCAGGCCTTCCATATGAGACGTGCCTATTTTGAATTCATTTTTGTCAGTTGGAATTGGTGTTTAGTGCCCTCTGATCATCTTTCCCTAGTATTTCTTTCTTCTGTTCTTAAGTGTTGGTAGGCTTGCCTCCGGTCCCTTGCCATGCTAATTTCCCTGCCTTTCCTCAAGCAGAAGGCTGATGGAGAGTCCACCTTGCCTCTCAGGGACACACTTTCTTTGTGTTGTAGGAACTTTGTGTAGTAATCGTCCACGACTTTGACTCCTTCGCTCCGTAGAACTCCCCAGAAGACCATTTCTTACTCATTTGTGGAAGTACAGTACCTAATGATCCAAATGCATACTTTATATCAGGTAGCTCTGTATGTTTTGCCACTATGCTATCTTTCCAAAGAAAAGGAAAAGAGATGCCTCACACTTTTCGACTTCTATGTTTTAATATAAATAACTGTTACTGGTAAATTTGGTAATGATTCAGCTGGAGATATGCTATTCAACTAAAGGGTAAAAACAAAGTAGATTGATACCCAGTTGAGGACTTGATGTCTTTTGTCAATAGAATGTCAAAGTAATTTTAATGCTAGACTGGTTTTGTAAAGACATTTTATTTTAAGCCTTTTTTTTAAAATCAATATTCATAGTTCTCAAGCTTGTCTGTATTCAAAAGATTTGTGTCCTCTTTTGAAAATATTCTTTTTGTATTAACCTGTTCTTATACACTAATGTGGGTAATTAAGACTTATGGTAAACCTTCTTCCCTGCCAAAAGCTTCTAGAACAGATAATAAATATCTGGGCACCCTTCATACTTGCAGGCACAAGCTATTTAAACTTGTTATTTATAGCACCTTCTTACGATTCTGTGTGGATGGAATAATTTATGTAAGACCCTGAAAAAGAGTCTGGCCAACAGAATACACTCATTAATTGTTGATCGTTACTCTAAAACTAAAAATAATTGGTCCAACTATAACTTACATTTGACTTGCTTATAAGAACAGGAAGAATCTTGAATAGGTTTCAGTATGTGGAATATCTAGTTTGTATATTCTTAGAGAAATTTTCGTAAGTAAAAAAAATTAGTCTCTGGTTTCTCTTCAAATTGTATACATCTTTGTCTTTTAAAAAGTGTTACTTGGGGAGTCAGGTGGTGGCGCAGTGGGTTAAGCGCACGTGGCGCAAAGCGCAGGGACCGGCGTAAGGATCCCGGTTCGAGCCCCCGGGTCCCCACCTGCAGGGGAGTCGCTTCATGGGTGGTGAAGCAGGTCTGCAGGTGTCTATCTTTCTCTCCCCCCCCCCTCTGTCTTCCCCTCCTCTCTCCATTTCTCTCTGTCCTATCCAACAACAAAGCAACGTCAACAATGGCAATAATAACCGCAACGAGGCTGCAACAACTAGGGCAACAAAAAGGAGGGGAAATGGCCTCCAGGAGTGGTGGATTCATGGTGCAGGCACGGAGCCCAGCAATAACCCTGGAGGAGAAAAAAAAAAAAAGTGTTACTTGTTCTCACTTGTGTTTCCTTTTTTTTTTTTTCCTAAGAAAATTAGAATAAAGTGAATTGTTTCACTTCCTGCTCATAGATCATTAGGTAAGGGGGGGAGGTTAGGAATAACCCCCAAGAGTGGCTCGTTTTATAATCATCATTTTGTAAAATAAAGCTTTGAGTGCGTGTAGCAGTACTGTGTTCTTGGATAGAAACAAGAACTACTAGGCCTGGGAGATAGTCCAGCAATAGAACACCAAATTTGCATACCTGAGGTTCTAGCACCATCATATTGCTAGAACTGAGCAGTTTTCTGGTGAGTCTCCCTTTCTTCTTCCTGCTCTCTGTGGCTATTCCCTCCACCCCTCCTTCTTTCTATCCTTACTGAAAAAAGATATTTTAAAAGAACTGCCTGGAGTTGGGCGGTAGTGCAGCGGATTAAGCGAAGCACAAGGACCTGAGTAAGGATCCCAGTTCAAGCTCCGGCTTCCCACTGGCAGGGGAGTCGCTTGACAAGTAGTAAAGCAGGTCTGCAGGTGTCTCTCTCTCTTTCTCCCCCCTCTGTCTTCCCTCCTCTCTTCATTTCTCTTGGTCCTATGTAACAACGACAATATCAGTAACAACAACAATAAAAAAAACAAGGGCAACAAAAAGGAATACATAAATATTTGAAAAATTTTTTTAAATCGCTCTGGAGCCAGGTTGGTAGCACAGTGGGTTAAGGCGAGGTGGCGCAAAGTGCAAGGACTGGTGTAAGGAACCCGGTTAGAGCCCCTGGCTCCCCACCTGCAGGGGAGTCACAAGCAGTGAAGCAGGTCTGCAGGTGTCTGTCTTTCTCTCCCCCTTTCTGTCTTCCCCTCCTACCTCCATTTCTCTCTGTCCTATCCAGCAACAAGGACATCAATAACCATAACAATGTTAAACAACAAGGGCAACAAAAGGGAAAATATATAAGTAAATATAAAAAAACTTAAAGGGAGTTGGGCGGTAGCACAGCGGTTAAGCGCAGGTGGCGCAAAGCACAATGACTGATGAGAGGATTCCGGTTCAAGTCCCCGGCTCCCCACCTGCAGGGGAGTCGTTTCACAAGCGGTGAAGCAGGTCTGCAGGTGTCTATCTTTCTCTCCCCTCTCTATCTCCCCCTCCTCTCTCCATTTCTCTCTGTCCTATCCTACAACAAAGACATCAATAACAACAACAATAATAACTACGACAATAAAAAAAAGAGCAAAAACAAAGGGAAAATGAATAAATAAACATTTTTAAAAAAGGAAAATAAAAAAAAAACTTTTAAAAAAGGGCAACAAAAGGGAAAATAAATAATAATAAAAAAAGAACTGCCACCTTCCTCCCTGCCTCTTTCCTCCTTTTTTCCTTCCATTCCCCCCCACCCCACTGCCTTAAATTGCATCAAGCTTATCAAGTAAACTAAGGAGGCTCTGATCATTCAGAACAAGTTGGTAGAATCACTTCATTGGTAATAAGTATGGTAATATGATATCTGGGGTCCAGTAGGTAGAATATGACTCTGAAAGTGTGAAGCTCTCAGTTTCAAAGTTTACTGACACCCAGAGTTTAGTATCCTAGCTATTACTCCAGTTTGTCACATTAATGGAAGGAAGGGAGGAGCTAACAAATTCTTGCTACAATTCTCACAGGAAGGCCAACCACTATACCATGCCTTGATTCAGCACTTTGATGATGAAGACTCCATGCTTTATTTTCAATTGAATGACAGGGATATATTGAGATGCCCAAGGGTACTTTCCACACAGGATACGTGATAAAAAAAAAAAAAAGTAAGGTCTGCTAAAGTGGCCTGGCATGTAAGAAGTGAAAGTGGCAAAGACTTGTTCACATCTTAAGAGCCTTTCTGAATGCCAGAGTTTAGCATTAATGATAGTTAAGAAATGCCCTCTTCTCTGTGTCATTAGGTTTGAGCAGGATACAAAGAAAAGGGACATGAATCATTTTACAATAAGAACAGCTTTGTGAAAAAGTCAGGCTTGGAATTCCTTTGTCTGAGGTGTTTTTTTTGTTTTTTGTTTTTTTCCTCTTACACTGCACACTTGTCCAATAGCCAAACCTTTGTTAGTCTTAAAATGCACTGTCATAAGATCTTGTAGCATTTTTCTTTCTTTTCATTTTTATGTCTTTAAAAATATTCTTAAAAATAGCAAAAAACACAGTTCGATAACTATTCAGGCACATATATTGAGTAAAATGTACAAGTGCTAATTATTTCATTTAGAGATGAATTTTGGATAGACTTACTTTGGTAATCATGTAAAGCCCCATTACTTGGGAAAATTTCTCTTCCACCCTAATATTTACAAAACTTGTCATTATGGGTCTTCCTGAAAACTTTTTTTTTTAAATGTGCTTGTTAATTCATTCTATGACATTTCAATTTTTAATTTTTTATATTTATTTATTTTCCCTTTTGTTGCCCTTGTTGTTTTTTTATTGTTGTTGTAGTTATTATTGTTGTTATTTATGTTGTTGTTAGATAGGACAAAGAGAAATGGAGAGAGGCGGGGAAGACAGAGTGGGAGAGAAAGTAGACCTGCTTACAGCCTGTGAAGCGACTCCTCTGCAGGTGGGGAGCCGGAGGCTCGAACCAGTATCCTTACTGGGGTCCTTGCGCTTTGCGCCACCTTCACTTAACCCGCTGCGCTACCCATGACGTTTCACTTTTAGAAAATTTTTTCAGCGGGAGTCAGGTGGTTGCGCAGTGGGTTAAGCGCACGCAAAGCGCAAGAACTGGCTTAAGGGTCCTGGTTTGAGCCCCCGGCTCCCCACCTGCAGGGGACTCGCTTCACAGGTGGTGAAGCAGGTCCGCAGATGTCTATCTTTCCCTCCCTCCCCTCTGTCTTCCCCTCTTCTCTCTATTTCTCCCTGTCCTATCTAACAATGACGACATCAATAACTACAATAACAATATAAAAACAAGGGCAACAAAAGGGAAAATAATATAAGGAAAAAAATTTTAGATTGTTTTCCATTATAATTTTCTAAAATTAGTTGCCTAGTGTATGTAATATCTCCTTTGGAATGTTGATCTTATAACTAATGACAATGGTTTGACAAGTGGAACTAAATTTATGGGCAAATATTGATAGTGTTTTCTCTAAGAAAATCTTCCCAGTTTCTGGCAAAGACCTCTATATTTTTAGAAGGATAGAGGGATCCTGGTCAGCTTTACCTGTTCTGACTTTCATCAAGAAATAGTTCTCGGGGGTGGGCGTTAGCACACCTGGTTGAGTGCACATCTCAGAGTGCACAAGGAACCGGGTTCGAGACCGGAGCCCCCACCTGCAGGGGAAAAGTTTTGCGATTGATGAAGCAAGTCTGTTTCTCTCCCTGTCTCCCCACCCTCTCAATTTCTGGCTGTCTCTGTCAATTTCTGCCTGTATTTATCTATCCAATAAATACAGACTTGTTTTTTTAGAAAAAGAGAAAAACTTTTTTGTGTGAGTCATGACTTTATAAGATAAACATATATGGGGGTCGGGCGGTAGCAGAGTGGGTTAAGCACATGTGGTGCACAGCGCAAAAACCGGCCTAAGGATCCCGCTTCGCGCTCCTGGCTCCCCACCTGCAGGGGAGTCACGTCACAGGCGGTGAAGCAGGTCTGCAGGTGTCGATCTTTCTCTACCCCTCTCTGTCTTCCCCTCCTCCCTCCATTTCTCTCTGCTCTATCCAACAACAACGACATCAATAACAACAACAATAATAATAACCGCAACTACTATAAAACAACCAGGGCAACAAAAAGGGAAAAAATGGCCTCTAGGAGCAGTGGATTCACTGTGCAGGCACCGAGCCCCAGCAATAACTCTGAAGGCAAAAAAAAAAAAAAAGATAAACATATACATTTGTGTGTTCAAATTAAATTGAATGTAAAACTTTGTCATTCAAAATTCTGTTTCTGACAGATTTGGTACATTCAGGATACACCACTGACTCTAGACTACATTTTTCTATTTTTGATATATTAGTACTTTATTTAAGAATTTAGGGGCCAGGCAGTGGCATATCTGGTTAAGCACAAACATTACAGTGCGCAAGAACCTAGGTTTCAGACTCTGGTCCCCACCTTCAGGGGGAAATCTTCACAAGTAGTGAGGCAGGGCTGCAGGTGTCTCTCTGTCTCTTTCCCTTTCCATCTTGGCCTTCTTTCTCAATTTATCTTGGTCTCTATCCAATAATAAAAAAAATAAAGTATTGGGGGTGGGAAAGAATATATAAATATATAAAGAATGGTCCACCTGGCTGAATGTGTGCATTACTATGTGAAGGGCACAGGTTTAAGTCCCCTTTCCTAACCTGCAGGGGGAAAGCTTCATGAGCCGTGAAGTGGTGCTTCAGGTCTCTTCTCTCTCTCTCTCTCTGTCTCCCTCTCTCTCTCTCTCTCTGCCTCCAAAGTTATTGCTGGGGCTTGGTGCCTGCACTACAAATCCCTTGCTCCTGGAGGCCATTTTCCCCATTTTTTTTTGGTTGCCCTTATTATTATTGTTGTCATTACTGTTGTTGGATAGGATAGAGAGAAATTGAGAGAGTAGGGGAGCCAGGGGAAGAGAAAGACACCTGCAGACCTGCTTCACTGCCTGTGAAGTGACCTCCCCCCCATGCACCCCACAGGTAGGGAGCATGGGGCTGGAACTGGGATCCTTAATGCAGGTCCTTACAGGTTGTACCATGTGCACTTAAGCCGCTGATCTACCGCCTGACCTCCCCCCCACCAAGTGTCTTTTTTTTATCTCCTTTTCCTTTCTTGATTTCTCTGTCTCTATCCAATAAAATAAAAATAAATAAAATGTTTACAAAAAGTTTATATAGAATTTCAAAACAATGCTTAATATAAAATGGAGAACAGGATTTATCTTATCAGATTGTGTGAACTTACTATGCCTTCTGTTATCTAGGGGTTTTTGTTTGTGTATTCTATCCTGAGAGTACCTTTTCTGTGTTTGCCCACTTGACATCATGCTTTATGGTGCTTAGACCAGATAGATTGGGGGCTTTTCTTACTCTTTCCTATACTTTGGGCAGAAAACCTATGTAAGATACCCATTTTTGAAATTGGGGAAAATTGCTTGAAGATTTTTTTTAGAGCTGAATTTTGGACTGTTTTCAATTATTATCTCTTGTGTTAGTTATAATGGCTTATGTTGTCATAGGAAATATCCATTTCATAATTTAGTACACAAAATAATGTTTCTTTCATAGAAAAAATTCGCTAAAACTAAAGTTTCATCCAGGAGTTTGCAACTTCATCAATTGGTGTTTTATTTCTGATTTTCCTTCTTTCTTAGACTTGACAGAAATTTGTCTTCCAGTTTTTTAAGAACTCTCTTTGATTTTATTGCTAATCTGTATTTTATTTTATTCTTTTTTTTAGACAATCTTTTTTTTTCTTTCTTTCTTTCTGTTTTATTAGATAGGACAGAGAGAACTGAGAGGGGAGGAGGAGACAGAAAGGGAGAGAGAATGGTAGACATCTGTAGAGCTGATTCACCACTAATGAAATGTCCCCCATGCTAGTGGGGAGCAGGGACTCAAACCCAGGTCCTTGTACACGGTAATGTTTGTGCACCACTGCTATGACCCTGTAATTTGTTTTATAATTACCTTTCAAATCCTAGTGATTAATCTTTTTAACATTTTTCACCTTTTAACTTTGATATTGTATACCTAGTTTGTTTAGTATTTGTCATATACTTTACTATGTAATTTTAGGTGATAATTATTCATCTGATTACTATCTTGACTACATCTCATAGTTTGCTTATTTTGTTTAAGGACCTCTGGGGCCTCAGCCATATATATATCCGATATGCTAGCAACTGTGTTATCTCCGTGGCTTTTCTATCTTTTTATTTTTCACACTCTATGTCTGTATTCTTCATTGTTGTCTGTTATACGTAGCTCTTAGCTTTACGATTTGCTAGTCTGGTGAGACAGCATCTATTACCTAATTTAGAAATAAATGCAACAGAGTAAGCTTACATTTTTGGTCATGAAAATTGTCAAAATTATACTTGCCATGTTGATCTTTATATTTCCAAAGTTTCCTTTCACTTCCCCTCCTCTTGACTTGATCTTCTTGCGTGTATTTTATTTCTTTGCTGTTCTTTCCCCAATGATGTAAGAATTATACAATTTAAAAAAATAAAATAGACTACTCATCCATTTAACTTAATATTTAAAATTATATGTTTCTCTTATAAGCTAGACTTTATGTCTTTATTCTTCCTGGAAAAAAAAAGACTTTTCATATACTTTAACTCTCTTTTCTTTTTACTTGCTGTGCTGAGTTCAGTATACTGCCTTCTGAGTGATCCTTTTACTGCAGCAACAATTGAATAGGTGCTTCTGTGGTGTTTTCTTTCCAAATTTTACTGTATTGCTCATGGACCATGCTTTTTTCTTTTTGCCATATTTTTTCATCGTGCAACTGTACATCATTATATAATCCTTTTAGAAGTATGAGTGTATAAATTTCCAAAATTAGCACATTTATCTATTTTTCTTCAATATGGCAAACTACTAAAGTATAATTTTGTTTCAATACAGAATTCAGTTTCTAAATTCATGACAATATCCACCCCTGATCTTATTACTGCTCGAGTCAAAGCCTCTGGAGCATATATTATTCCTCAGACTGGGACACCATGCCTTTTTCATTCCCTGGTGGGCCAGTTTTCTAGCCTGATTAATGTGTGATCCACTTTTTTCACTAGTAAAGCCAGCCTATCTACTTTTTTATCTTTCAAAAACAATTCAAAATATTAAACTTATTAAAGCTAAGCTTTGTTATTTCAGTACGTATTTCTGTATGTATCTTCTAAATCAACACTTATTTATACACAGAAATCTATGTGTGCTCATTTATGAGGTATGGACTTGAAGGCATAGTGATGTGTTCAATCCACCTTTCCAAGTCACCTTCCCCATATAGAAACTAATTTTCAGGGGAGTCGGCGGTAGCACAGAGAGTTAAGCGCAGGTGGCGCAAAGCACAAGGACCCAAATAAGGATCCCGGTTCGAGACCCCTGCTCCCCACCTGCAGGGGAGTCACTTCAGAGGCAGTGAAGCAGATCTGCAGGTGTCTATCTTTCTCTCCCCCTCTTTCTTCTCCTTCTCTCTCCATTTCTCTCTGTCCTGTCCAGCAACAACGACATCAGTTACAACAATAAAACAAGGGCAATAAAAGGGAAAATAAATATTTAAAAAAATTAATATAAAAAGAAAGCAATTTTCATTAGAAAACCACACAACTTACCTTCTGGACTATTTCTAAGTACATACATCAGTTGTGATAATATATCCATACATTGCCCATGAAACCTCCAGAACATTTTCATTTTCAAATCTGAGACTATATCATTAAATTCTAACTCTCCAATCTCCTCTCCCCAGTCCCTGGAAATCATTCTTCTACTTGCTATTCTTATAATTTTAACTATCACAGCTGGAATATAACTGAAATTGTGTATTTACTTTATTTCACACACATAGCATAAGATCAAGTTTCATTGTGTTGTGGCCTGTGTCAGAATTTGCTGACGCTGTAATTATGAGCACTATCCTACTATATGTGTGTATCACGTGCTGCAGGGCTTTTCCATCATTGATGGAACACTTATACTGTTTCCAGCCATTGGTCCTTGTGCTCCTGTGAATAAAGATATGCCTGCATAGACCTTTATGCATTCTAAACACTGTTAACTTCAGTTAAGAAGGAGAACATGACATTTTTTTTTATGTTAGAAAGCCGAGAGCTTTAGCAGTGTTTTATTCTCTTACTCTTTCATTGACCTAGCCATTAATTCTACTTGCGAATGTGTATTACTTATGTGATGTAGATAAGCAGTACTTGGTATAAAGTCCTTGAAGTTTACTATTGAGTATTCAGGCAGATGGACAACAACATGAACTTGTCATTCCAGCCTTGACAGATTTTCAGAATCATGCACACTTGAGACGTGTGCTAAGCACAGGGAAACATGTAGAGAGTCAATCTCTATAGCATATTGGTCACTAAAAGAGGACTTCCCGGTGGAAATGATACAGTTTCTCCCAAGTTTCTGTCACTGTCCGACTGGGTTGACTGTTTTGTTCCCAGCATCTAGGACAGCACCTTGTCTGACTAACATTTATTCAATAAAAACAAGAATGAATAATATACATTGCCTTCTGACAATCCAAAGAAATCCATGTGCATGTATGTTCACAGAACACAATTTACAATAGTCCAAATTTAGATGCAACTCAGATGTCCAATGACATATGAGTGAGTAATAAATTTTTGATATACACACACACGCACACACACAGAATAGAATACTACTCACTTGTGAAGAATTATGAAAGTCATTTCCTTTGCCTTATCTTAGATGACCCTTGAAGGAATCATGTTACGTTGAGATAAGCCAAAAAGTGAAGGAGGAATGCCAGATGATTTCACTCATAAAATGGAACATAAGAAATGAGGACAGAAAGAGAAAATGCAAAATAATACTTGGACTGCGTTTAGTGTATTGCACAAAAGCGAAGGACTCTGGGGAGGGAAGCAGAGAAGAGGCTTGGGTGGGGTAGTTTAGAGTCCTGGTGCATGATGGTGGGGAAGGAACCAAGTGTGTGTGTGGGGGGGGGTGGTGACAGTGTTTTCTAGACACCTATCATAAAATGAGAAATTATACCCATATGTTAACATCTGTACTAGTGTCCAAAAGTCAAGAAGTAACTGCAACTGTCTCCAGCAGGAAATGTTTAGATACATAACATGGCAAAAGCAGAGGGAAAAATCTGAGCTCCAGAAGTCTTCATGTAAGCATAAGACTTGAAGAAGCTGCCTTTATGCAGATGATTCATTTGTAATTATTTTATTTGAGTTTTAATCTGGAAAGGAATTTTCACTTTCTGTGTTTCAATTCATTGTAAGCAGGAACATTATCTTTCTCTCAAATAAGGAAATAGCATGTTGCAAAACATAGTCTCAAGTGATCTGTAAATCAAAACACACTTGGTCTCTTTATATCTTTATATTCCTGCCTTCTCTTCGTCTTTTAGTTCAGTATCTCATAACCAGTACTTATATTCTCTTTAGTCGATCTAAAACTTTTTAGCACATTTTACTTTGATTTTCATGCTTTCTAACGTGTCAAGATGCCTCCATCTCTTTTTTAATATGAGGTCCAATTAGATCTCTGGACTCAACATCTCTTTACTCAGTTGTCATTAACACTACAACCACATTCAGAATAAAACATCCTAACATCCTCAGCTGAGGAAATGATGCACATCAGCGGTGAGCCACTCTCATGAGGACGACTTCCTAGCTGTCAGGGGAAGCTCTTTGTGATTTTCCTTAATCGTCCAATGCTCCACTCTTTTAATCTAAATTGAGACTAGAGGTCAGAACATGCTCGTGGGGAAAACTGCTCCTAGAATAGTGGTACATCCCACCCTGGAGACCCTGTCCTCCAGGATACAGGGGGACTAAGATAGGAAGTGAGCTCAGGACAGGAAACAGTAGCTCCCTTTGATCCATTGCAGGATGCATAAAAAAATCTTTGATGTTCACAAAGGCGGGGGGGGGGGGAGAGCACAGCTCTTTTCTTCTGTAGACTGACAGGTTCATGTTTGAGCAGTAGCCAAATAACCCAGTTTAGTGACTGAATTTTGACTTTCATAAACATTTAATGAATACATTTTTATTTATGTCAGCTTAAAAAAATTCCAGCTGCTGGTGTTTATCCCCCCCCACACACACACACCTTTTTTTTTTTTTGGAAACCTTAATGCCAAAATTAGAATATTTAAATATTTTAGATTTCACTCTAAGCACCTGTGCAGGTATGAGGGCAGGACGGTTTCACAAGGAAAGTTGATGAGTTAAGTTGTCTTGTGTAAACTTGCTACTATCTGATTGTTCATGAACCTTGGTCACTGCCAGCTCCAATCTGGGAAGGAACACAACATCATGACAGGGGCAGAGGGACACACATTTGAACTTCATCTCAGGTGGGACTTATACTTCTTTTTTGAACATCTCCTTGACTTTTACTCTAGTGTCTCCCTGAATGTTGTCTTTCTTTATTTTTATTTATTTATTATATGTATTTATTTTCCCTTTTGTTGCCCTTGTTGTTTTTCATTGCTGTTGTAGTTATTATTGTTGTTGTTATTGATATCATCATTATTAGATAGGACAGAGAGAAATGGAGATAGAAGGTGAAGACAGAGAGGGGGAGAGAAAGATAAACACCTGCAGACCCACTTCACCACTTGCGAAGCAACCCCACTGCAGGTGGGGAGTGGGGGGCTCGAACCGGGATCCTTATGCCAGTCCTTGCACTTTGCACCACGTGCACTTAACCTGCTGTGCTACCAGCAGACTCCTGGACGTTGTCTTTATGTCAGCTGTTTAAAGTCTTACTAGGAAAGGGATAGATTACTAGTCTTAGGCAGCAAGTGCAACATTCAACCTCTATTGGTATTCAAAAGCCACTCTGTGTCCCATTCTCAATATCCTTCTTTAACTTTAAAAACATGAAATTAGGGGCGGCAAAGTGCAAGGACTGGCGTAAAGAACCCTGTTCAAGCCCCCAGCTCCCCACCTGCAGGGGGGTTACTTCATAAGCAGTGAGGCAGATCTGTAGGTGTCTATCTTTCTCTCCTCTTCTCTATCTTCCCCTCCTCTCTCCATTTCTCTCTGTCCTATCCAACAACAATGACAGCAGTAACAGCAATAATAATAGCAATGATAAAAAAAAACAAAAAAACAAGGGCAACAAAAGGGAAAAAAAATGGCCTCCAGGAGCAGTGGATTTGTAGTGCGGGCGGCACCGAGCCCCAGCAATAACTCTGGAGGCAAATAAATAAGTAAATAAATAAACATACAAACATGAAATTTATTTTATTGAAAAACTAAATTTTAAAAGCCTTTTTATGGACAATTTTAAATATATACAAGATATGGAAAAAATTTTTTTAAATGTTTTGTTCATTTGTCATCCAGGTTCAACAGATGTCAACATCCCCTCTGTCTTTTTGCATTTTCTCTTATAAATATTTCAGAAGCATCGCTAATAAATAAGACCCCTCCTTTGCCTGTTATAGCCAGCAGGATGCCTGCATTATAGCTAGCAAAACTATCAGTAATTCTTTAATGGCATACTGAGGTTTCCCCCAATTGTCTTCCAAGTGTGTGGTTTTTTTTTGTTTTTTTTTTTTACAATTAGTGTGTTTGAGATGGAATCCAAACAAGGTCCAGTAGTTGCACTTGATTATCTTGTCTCTTAAGTATTTAAACATCTGTAAATGTTCTTATCCCTATCTCTTTTAATCTGGATTTGATCCATTTCGTCCTTGTGATGTCATTTAGCATGTTATTCTATTCTCCATATTCTTTATCAAACCATAGTTGGTGGGTGGGAGTAGATAGCATAAAAGTTATGCAAAGAGACTCTCATGCCTGAGACTCCAAGGTGCCAGGTCCCACACCACCATAAGCCAGAGCTGATCAGTTCTCTGGTTTAAAAAAAAAAATCAACTTTGTTGTTGTAAAGACTTCATAAGCAATAGATTTTCATTTTTGTTCGTGGATGATAATCTTGTACAGATTACTTTGCTTCACATCAAGTAATAGGTAAATACCCAGTCATTTATACTGCTTAGATTGATCTGTGAATCAATATTCTGCCAGCTTGCTCCTGTTTAAAGACCCCCATCATTCACCACCTACTGATTTAATATCTATTGGTGATTGTTTCTTTAAAAGATATAATATGCTCAAAACAAATTAATTTCATCAAGTATCTCCTCCTTATTAAATCTTCTTTGGAGTTTGGTCCTCTATAATTTGTTTCCTTTGCTTATCTTTGCTATTTCTCCTATTATGCATTCTCTCTTCTGGAGAATAGATAGAGACAGAGAGGAATTGAGACAAGAGAGAGAGAGAGACACCTGCAGCCCTGCTCCACCACTCATGAAGCTACCCCCCCCCCCACACACACACAGGTGGTTTGAACCTGCAACCTTGCACACTGTAATATGAGTGCATAACCAGGTATGCCACCCCCTGGCCCCTCTTGTATATATTCTCTAAAGATATCTTTTGTACTCCTAGTTACATTGTTGAAGATGACCCCAAATGATAGGATCTTGATAGTGGTTTCACTGTAAAGATGTTCTTGATAATTTCCTCAACTTAGCATTGGCCAGTTCTAAAAAGGAATACAAGTTACAAGAGCTGTTTGTTGTCTGTGTTGGTAAAAGATGGGACAGCGTTTGATAGGTTTTGGGTATTTAAATGCAGACAGTGTTCAAATAAATTAATATATGTGTATAAAAATAACTATAGTGGGGTTGGGTGGTTGAGCACGCAGGTTACAATGCACAAGGACCCAGGCTCAAGCTCCCAGTCCCCACCTGCAGAGGGAAAGCTTCGCAGGTGGTGAAGCAGTGCTGCAGGTGTCTGTCTCTCTCCCTCTCTATAACTCCCTTCCCTCTTGAATTCTGGCTGTCTTAATCCAATAAATGAAGAATTAAAATAACTATAGCTATATACGCTTGTATCCACCCCCTACCAGAACTTCTCTGTCTTACATTTTATAAGTGCCTGTAAAAAGGCTTTAGAGGGAGTCGGGCGGTAGCACAGTGGGTTAAGTGCAGGTGGCACAAAGCACAAGGACTGACATAAGGATCCTGGTTTGAGCTCCTGGCTCCCCACCTGCAGGGGAGTCACTTCACAGGCGGTAAAGCAGGTCTGCAGATGTCTATCTTTCTCTCCCCCTCTGTCTTCTCCATCCTCTCTCCATTTCTCTCTGTCCTATCCAACAATGATCACATCAATAACAACAACAATAATAACTACAACAATAAAAATAAAAAGGCTCTAGAGAGGATGGCTTTGAATGTAGAGCACCCACTTCATAGCAAAGACAACATTTTGTCCTGAGGGAACTAGCTCTTCATTCATGAGTGAAATATAGGTGCTTGAACTATTTATTATTTTGGACACACAGAACTGCTTTCAAACAGCAGTGAGAATTTCTCTTCCAGTTAAATAGTTTTCAAAGAAAAAAGTCAGAAATTTGAGTTAATTTAGTACTGACTATGAAAATATTCTCTAGGGCAAACAAATAAACACTAAGCTAAGGTCTCTACTGTCTCCTTGTATGAGAACCTCTAATTATGGATATGCTGGATGTGTTCAGACATACCTGACTCAACTGACCAGGCTAGTTATGAATATCCCAAGGGAATTGAAAGCCACTTTTTCATTAAATAGCTTTAGGTGTTGATAGTGTGTGTCCTCACAAATTATTGAGATTAATTATTGGAGTAAATTTCCTTCCAAAGCATGCCTTAAACATAGTATGCAAAAGTGAATCTCATAGGCCATAATCCCTTAATCAGAATCTAGGAGCCAGATGTTTCAACATTTAGGAATTCTTTGATATCAGGGAGTTAATATGGTGCCTGTAGCAGGTGCAGTGTACCCTCCGTTGAGTCTGTTGCAGCAGCCAGTAATGAGATGGATGATGATTGCTACATAAGTACCGTGTGCTAACCAGTTGCGCCACTGGGGCTCTGGATGGTGATTTCTATAGCAAACATTTAAGTAGCCATAGCTAGTGGACATGAACAGGTCTTTATAGGTCAGGCTTTTTTCTGAGGTACCAAAACCTCTCTGAACTTTTAGAGTAACAGAAGTAAAGACAAAATAAATCTTGGTTGGAAAAACACTCCAAATTAAGAATCACTGTTAACAGATTTGAAGCCCATCATTCATTGATAAACGAATATGTTTCTTTCAGGACACATAAAACTTAGACTTACAGAATAAAGTAGGTCTAAGTACCTAACTAAATAAATCGTTTTTGTTTTCTTTTTAACAGTTTTAGAAATAGCACCCTCTGTTTAAAAACTGCTTAGGCCTTATACCTGTCTCTGATAGGCTTTTTCCAAAGTCTGCTGTTCCCTGGAAGCTGATTGAGGGTGGACTGGAAAACAGCGTTATCACTGTGCTCTGCCTGTTTTGTGTGAGAATTATTGTCCAAATTTGTTTGTCCTCCACAGCAGTGTGGGTTTTCATTCATTGCTTTTAAAGGGAATTTTTTTAGTGAAACACAATAAGGAATCTACAGCAAAAATAGAAGAGTCTACATATTTGCTAACTCCAGTCCTCTTCTATGTACTTTTTTGATGAGCTGTAGTAAATTATAAATAGTACTACAGTCAACATATGCACAACTACAGGAAAACATTTTGTGCTTTCAAATTTTGAAACTCAGTCAACTGATCTCTCCACTATACTAACTTGAAAAAGATATTTTTTTGTATTTTATATACAAAGTGCCCAAATATCTGATAACCCCCCAGTGCCAATGTCCATTTGAACTATGCATGTGCAAATATAATCCAGTTTTTATTAGTTGCTATTAGCAAAGTTCGAGAACTACTTCTGAAACAACATAATTGTCATTTTTTCCCCCTACCATTTAAAATAATCATGCAGAACTCTATGGAGTTAGCCAAGTTTGTCTTTTGTAATAAGTATAAGCAACAAATTTTGCCACAACAAGAACTATTCTGATACACGTCTAGATTTGACTAAGGAGTCATGGAGGAATTGTGGAGAATAATTAGACTTGTAGTGGCTTTTTACTTAATTAGATAACCTATCAGTCTAACTTTTAAGAAACTATTTTTCATTAAATATAAACTAACCACATGATATTGTATTTATTTTGCAAAGTTTTGCTAGCTTGTTCGCTAGTGTCTCAAAAGCACTAAATTGTCATGAACATCTTTGTCCATATATTAGGTTGTTGGAAAAGTCATGACATATTTTTCTGTGTTTTCCTATGCAAAATGTATCATGACTTTTCTGACAACCCAATACTTGTTGAATTTTATCCTTGAGGCAAAATTTTGAAATTGATATTTCAAAGTCATGTGTTTTTAAAATTTTTACTATATAAAATTAAATTGCCTGCCAGAGAGTTTATACCAGTTTGCATTCTCATTAATTATATATGAAATTGAGCTCTTCATTGGCAGATAAAAAGTTATCTTACTATAATGCTTTTGTATATTTATTTCCAAAATTGCAAATTTATTTTTTTCAAAAAAGAATGGCTCATGTTATTCCTCGCTCCCTTCTTTCCTTCTTCTCTCCCTCCCTCCCTTTCTTCCTTCCTACCTTCCTTCCTTCCTTCCTTCCCTCCCTCCCTCCTTCACTCTCTTCATTTTAGGAGCTAGGACCTCATAGGTGTGATTTTACTGTTCTGGGCTTTTTTTGTTTGTGTTTTCTCACTGTGAGAGAGTTAGGGAGAAGGAAAGGAAAAAAAATGAAAACCAGAACCAGGACTATGACACCTCCCATTTTGTGCTCCACATTCTTGTTAGATCACTGCTTTTCTCTGTCAATCTCTCTCTCTCTCTCTCTCTCTCTCTCTCTCTCTCTCCTTCCCTCCCTCCCTCCCTCCTCCCCTCCTTCCCTCCCACTCTCTCTCCCTCTCCCCTCCCCCCCTCACTTTCTGGCATACAGTTAATCGCTAAAATATTTCCCAGCCGCAAACTAACAGTTATGGGGGGACCAGATGAAGTGGGGGCAGCTTATAAAATTATGTCTGAATATTGAGTCAACTGGAAAAGTAGGAACTATTTAGTTTACCTAGGAAAGATTTCTTGAGATAAGTGACCTCTGAATGGAGCTTCTGAAGAAGGTAGCTTACTGTTTTAGTGGTAAAGCGGCAGTATGGTTCAGGGTAAGGAAAAGCCTGACTTCACGGGATAAATGTGGGGCAATGCAACGTGGTGAGCAAACTCCCTGCATTTTTCCAACCAAAACAGTCATCGATAAAAACAAATATATAGAGACAAATATATGTCTTACCTTATACCATTAATATCATCATAGACCTTACAAAAATCTGATTCTATATATTTTTTCTTTCTCTCTCTCTTTTGCTTCCAGGGTTATTGCTAGGGTTGTCACTGGGGTTTGGTGCCTGCACTACAAGTCCACTGCTCCTGGTTGCCATCTTTTTCCCATTGTTGCTTTTATTGCTGTTGTCATTACTGCTACTGTTGTTGTTGTTGGATAGGACAGAGAGAAATTGAGAGGGGGGGAAATGGGGAGAGAAAAATTCACCTGCAGACCTACTTCACTGCTTGCCAAACAACCCCCCTGCAGGTGGGGAGCTGGAGGCTCGAACTGGGATTCTTGAGCTGGTCCTTGTGCTTCGCACTATGTGCGCTACCACCTATCTCCCATGCCCCCCAAATATAATTTAAAGGCCTCAGAGTAATTAGGAAGTAGCAGAAAATTTTATGGAAAAAAATGGATTGATCCATTTGCATATTAAGGATCAGTTTTGGTTTTGCTGTTGTTCTTCTATTTTCCCTATGAAGCATTCACAATGAACTGTTTTTATAAACCTCTAGAGGCACGGGGTGAAAGCTGAGGAGAGACTAAATGTTCAGCTGTTGGTATTTCATGTCTCATAGAATATGTTGACTTAGAATTGTTCGAGCACACTCAGTAGTTTTAATTAGTGCAGTTCACATTTATTGGGAGCAGACTAGATATCAGGATCAAAGATGTTAGGTGCTAAATGCCTATTGACATGCATTATGATAACTGCAGCAACAGGTGAACTTTCTCAGTTAAACTGGAAAGAAAAATTTAGGACGAAGAGCACTGAAATGGAAAAGGAGTAAAATACAAAGAATAAAAACGAAAAGACTGGGGCAGAGGAACAAAAAGAAACAAAGAAGAATCTAACTATAGTAGAGGAGATAGTTCACCATGCTATGAATTCTAGCGTAGAGATGAATGATAAGAGGCTGTGAAAAAAGCTGAAGCCGTGTCAGAGGAGTAGGGGGCAGGTTAAGCTTAACAATACATGAACTTAACTTGCATGAACTTAATAGTACATGTAATGTTATGCAGTAAGAAATATGTGTGTGTACATATATATATATATATATATATATATATGTACTGTATGTAATAATACTGTCATTTAATGAAGTCTCAACAAGTACCAGGAACATTACTAAGCACTTCATATTATCTAATTTAATCCTCATAGTGGGTAGGTATTTTGTGTCAGCATTTCCCTGACAAGGAGGCAGAAGCCTAACAAGATTAGACAGATTGTTCTGATATTCCATAAACTAAGTGGGTTTCATACCCAGATCTGGTTCCGATAGTCTGCCCTACTCTCTTGAATGAGAAGCTCCTCTCCTGTCCATTTAAAAACTGATTAACTCCTATTACTGGGTAGAGTGACAGCAAGAAACACCAAGAACATCTGGAGAATTTGTAGAGGGGCAGTCACAGACTTTCAAGTGAAGCCTGAGTCCGTATTCTGGCTCTGCTACTTGCCCATCACATGGTGTTAACCAGGCCACAGTTCCACTTCGCATGCCTTCATGCGCACAGTGGGAGGAGGTCATATCACCTGTGTTGTTACTTAGAAAAGGATCTCCAACTCTGCAGGCAAAGAAACAACTCCATTACAATAGCTGCTGCCACCACAAATCATATCACCCTTCCACTACTGAGACATACACATTCTTCCTCTTCCTCCACTCCCCTCTTCTTCCTATTACCACTATTGCTACAACTGCTATTACTATTACTAGTATTAACAACAGTTAGAATGACTAATGGAATCAACTTACGCTAAAAAAAATAACTGCCATATTTAAGTATGCAACTTGATAGATAGGAGTAGTTCTTTTTTGTGCACTTAAGAATTTAAAGAGCATTTACCATGGCAAATCTGTGCTAAGCAAAATGCAGAGTTAAGGCCTGAACAAGCCATCTCTTTTGTTGACTAGCATATAAACCAGTGTGACCTTTATGCTACATATTCTTGGGGAGCCATATATTCTAAAAAGGGTATTTGGGGGGATAAACTACTTCGCACATTGAAAGCAGACCTGCTTAAAGAAGGAAGACTTGAATATGTTACTGTACATTTACTGCTTCTACTGTTAACTTTACTGCCTTCGTGTCACAGGATAGACTTCTTACCTTATATTTAAGTTACGCTACCATTTAGGATACTTTAATGAAATGTCTCAAAGACTTGGCATTAGACTTTAATTGAGTATCTATATGAAGTGCTTGCTAAGCAGGCTGAACACAGAATCTTGGCCCTCCAGGAAGCCCATCTCTACATAAAAAATGTTTTTCAGAGCTTATTGCTCAGAAGGGAAGATATTTAGGGTATCCTTGAAGTGGAACTTTTCCAATGTGATGTGAAGAAGACTGGCATTTGACAGTTTATTGATTATTTTACTAAAATAGCAACCTGACCAAATATACTTTTCAGCACATTTATTATAGCCACATGCTTATATTTATAGGAGAAGTGATGCTAATTTTCTTGTATGTTAACAGGCTTTATTCAAATCATTCTATTTTTGCTTTAAGTCAAAATTACTGAAGAGAAACAATTTAAGGCAAATAAGATTATAATGTGCTTGTTAAATTATATGCGAAATAAATTTAACTGGGAATGAGCATAAATTTCAAGTAAAATAGTTACCTCATATTCTGTATTATTTATATAAATTTCTCCAAGTCAAAAAATTGATTTTTATTATGATCATCCTTTTTTCTTCTAAAATTCTGCCTTCTCATTAACACATGTAGTCATTTAAAAAAATTCGTAATAGGTTACCTGGTATTCCAACATGGGGTATTTTTTATTAGTGATTTAATACTGATTAACCAGTTTGTAAGATAACAGAGGTACTATTTTATACAGTTTCCACTAACAGAGTTCCATTCCCCATGCTTCCCTGTTCTTTATCCCTCTGGGAGTATGGACCAGCATGTGTGTGTGTTTTTGTTTTTGTTTTTTCCTCCTGGGTTATTGGTGGTGCTTGGTGCCTGCACTACGAATCCCCTGCTCCTGGAAGCTATTTTGTTTTCTCTTTTGTTGCCCTTGTTTTATCATTGTTGTGGTTATCATTCTTAATGTCATTGTTGTTGGATAGGACAGAGAGAAACGGAGAGAGGAGGGGAAGACAGAGGGGGAGAGAAAGATAGAAACCTGCAGACCTGCTTCACTCCTTGTGAAGCGATTCCCCTGCAGGTAGAGAGCTCGAACCCGGATTCTTATGCTGGTTTTTGTGCTTCACACCATGTGCACTTAACCTACTGCGCTACTGCCCACCCGCCATCAGCATGGGTTTTTATAAATCACAACCAGACCTCTTCACTTTATTGCATAAATAAATATGCACAATAAATAATGCATTTTTTATTAGAGAGGAGTCAGATTGGTGATTGAGTAAATTTTATGAACAGTTGTAATTTCCAGACCAAAGTGCATGAGTATTGACAATTACTGTTATAGATTAAGTAATAGTTACATTGTCAACCTTTGCATCACATTATAACTTTAAAAATATTTTAAAATATTTATTTCCCCTTTTGTTGCCCTTGTTTTATATTGTTGTAGTAGTTATTAGTGTTGTTATTGATGTCATTGTTAGATAGGACAGAGAGAAATGAAGAGAGGAGAAGACAGAGAGGGGGAGAGAAAGACACCTGCATGTTTATGTACACTCCCATTAATTTGTAGTCATATAAATCACTATTTAAGTAATATGAGAGGGGAAAAACTGATTGAATGTCTCAAACTTTTTAAAGCACAGACTGAGTCTTTTTAATATATAGGCTGAGTCTTTGATATGTTGACTCTCTTAAAAGCTTAGTCCAGGGAGAACAGCAGCAACCGGTGGCACAGCTATATACAAATAATGTCAAAGGACATAAAATATGGTGATGGTGTGTATAATACAGCAAATCTTAACAAAGTGAATTTTCAGAGTTGACCCAATTGCCAAAAGACAGCAGGAAAACAAAGTCCCAAAAACCTAGATATAGACCATGTCCTGTAAGATAGAGCATATGTTCACATGTATCCATAAATTAGGGCAAAATATATACCTGAAAGCAAAAATGCACAATAGTCTGTAGTGAGTCAGTATCAAGTTCATAAGGAAATAGCGTCTACTTAGACTTAGATACCCTCCTTACCTACTTCCTATTACAGTTCTCTCACTCACTCCAAAGTCAACCTTATCAAAGTAAGGACTGCAAAAGATGAATAAGGGCAAGAGACTGGCATACTTTAACGATGACTCTTTAGTCACTATCAGGTCACCCCATCAGCGGGGGCCCTAGTCAGGGAGTCCTGAGATTCTCAAACAGACATGATGGGCCTAGACCTCGAATAAATCCCTCTCTCCATTGTTACCAGTCATTTCTATCAGGAACAACACAATAGACCCCTTTGTGGGCCCCATAGGACCTTGCCCTCAACTTGGATCAACAATGGTAGAGAATGTTCCATCCTCCGAAGGGAGGCTGGACAACATAGTCTGTGTTACACCTGATGAAGATGGGTCGATATTGGGGCAGATTGGAATATTCCTACTGATGACCACAGAATGTGAGCTCAGATCTACAGGGATGCATAGGTCACATAGGCTCCTAAGCTAATTATAGGCCCCAGATCACATCAAATTGATGGGGCTTATAGTCAACAATATTTATACCCCTTTCCCATATTAGGGAGCTACTCTTTTCCCTGACCCAGCTTTCTGGTCCTTTTTTAAGTCATGACATGATCTCCCCAGACAATAACTTGGATCCACGGGATATCAGATTTCAGGCTCAGGGGCAAAAAAAAAAAAAACTAGTGTAGCCACAGGCCCTTTGGAATTTAACTAAAATATGCCTACTAGCCATCTACAAAATGGAGGACCCCCCCCCCCAACTCTTCATCTGCACTATTCCAGCTCTTAGGTCCATTATTGGTCAACAATTTGTTTAGCTTTGTATGATAACTCTCTTGTCAACCACCAGGTTCTAGATGCTAGCATGATGCCAACCAGACTTCCCTGGACAAACAACCCCACCAGTGTGTCCTGGAGCTCCGCTTCCCGGAGCCCTTTCCCACTAGGGAAAGAGAGAGAGACAGGCTGGGAGTATGGATCGACCTGTCAATGCCCATGTTGAGCAGGGCAGCAATTACAGAAGCCAGACCTTCCACCTTCTGCATCCCACAATGCCATTGGGTCCATACTCCCTGAGGGTTAAAGAATAGGAAAGCTGTCAGGGGAGGGGATGAGATACAGAGTTCTGGTAGTGGGAATTGTGTGAAGTTGTACCCCTCTTATCCTATTGTTTTGTCAGTATTTCCTTTTTATAAATAAAAATAAATTTAAAAAAGATAGACACCTGCAGGCCTGTTTTACTGCCTTTGAAGCGACGCCTCTGCACGTGGGGAGCCGGGGGCTTGAACCAGTATACTTACTCCTGTCCTTGTGCTTTGTGCCACCTGTGCTTAACCAGCTGCGCTACAGCCTGACTCCCACATTATAACTTTTAAAATAGAGGTGCTGTTGCATTGTTGAATGCCTGGTGAAATATAATCTCTGCTAAACTAAATAATTTTGTTTAACATTGGTTGAATTTGGGGGGAGTTATGCCAATTCCCAACCAAAACTTGAAGTTAATTTATACTTTATTGTTGTTAAAATTCGGAGGCTCCAGCTGGCCGGGCTAGCTTCATGGGCAGGTAACAGAGATGACCAGAGACATACGGCTGGGCAGGGAAGCTGTATTTCTTTATTCAGGAACAACGATTCATAAACTAAGACAAACTAATCACCAAACAGAACTCTGCTGCCTCTTACCCCGCGGCAGCACCAAGCACTCTCGAACTCTGGAACTCTGGAACCCTCTCGGGGTTCCTCGGGGTGGGGCCAAGCGGGCCCGCGAAACTAGCAGGACTGATCCAATTTTCTTGGCAGGGGAGAGCTAGAACAACCCAATGTAAAGCATACAACAATTCCCCCTTTTCTTTTTAACTAAATGACTACAGAATCAAGGGTGTGGGGTGAACAGAAACCTATATCATACAGGCATTTTTAAAAAAAGAAACTGGCACAAACATGGAGAAACATGTAAGCAAGTAACAAGAACCAGTGTGCTGCCAAGGGAAGGCCTGAGGGGGCCGGCCATTTTTTGCCTCTGTAGGCAAAACTTTATCAGCTTAAAAAAATATATATTTCTTGCCTCTGGGGAGTGTACTTTCCTTGACAGGCATTTGCATGGGGGTGGGGAACGGCCTAGAGTCCCAAAGGCAGCTGGCTGCAATTTACTTACTATGAAACAAAACTTGTTATTAGCATAACCACAGCACAATCTAACGTTACTAATAGAGAAGGAATTTGAGACTTTTACATATCAACAACGTCTTTTTAACCTTTTGTTACACCCATTCTAGATGGAGACACACCCAAGGTGTGCACAGGAAAGGAAACCTCAGGCATGAGAATAATTAGCATAGCCATTATGCGATCTACCATTTCTAATAGAGAAGGTAATGGAGAGTTTTACATATCAACAAGTCTATTTAACCTTTTGTTTAGACCAACTTAGTTAAAATATATTGATTGTTAACTAATTTTTACCTCAGACTTTAAATGTAAGTTAATTTTATCTTTATGAGAATTACATTGAAAACCTTTTTCATTTAACTTTCACTAGTAAGAATTTAGCCTTAAAGTTACTGTTTACCAAACTTTAAACATACACATAAACATGGTCATTAATGCACAAGGAGAGAAACTTTTCTTACGAAGACATGTCATTTCAAACACAAATTTAGATATGTACTGTCTTAGATGTTGGGGGGGTGCGTTGTCCAGAGGTGGTCTCTTGGGCAGCTTCACTTCAAGGAATTGCAGGTTGCGATCTCTGCACAAATCTCTGCATACTCCAGCTTGTCTGCCTTCAGACCGGACCAGCAGCTGGAGATCTCGTGTGCCCAGTTTCAGCAGGGAGCCCGGGGGTCCGGGAGGTCCAGGATCATTCCAGAATTCATAGCACGAGGGCGGGCGGGCCAGCCTTGTAGAAGGCGCGGGCCAAGGTGCCCAGGGGTGGCGGCCATGATAGGCCGCCGCGGCCCTGCCCCATGGCCCTGTCATATCTGCTGCCCTGTTCCATGGCCCTGTCATATCTGCTGCCCTGCTCGCAGTGGCTGAGCAGTGTGGAGGGATCTTGCGTCCAGTGCCCTGCACCACGCAGTGGAGAGCTGGCTCCTGTGGGCTGGCCTCGGGTTCCTGCGTGTTGGCATCGGGCTCCAGCGTGTTGGCATCGGGCTCCTGTGTGGTGGCATCGGGCTCCTGCGTGCTGGCGTCGGCCTCCTGCGGGGCTGCGGGCGTGGTGCGCGGGGTTGTCTGGGCGCAGCTGGTTGGCTGGCTGTTCCACCAGGTGGAAAAGGCAGCTCCGCGCCTCGCCTCTTGCCCGCTGGCTCTTCCCGACTCTTCTGGCTATTCTGAGTTCGGCCGAGCGAGTGGAAACTACAGAGTGGTCCAGAGATAAATGTTCCAGAAACAGCAAAACAGTCTCGTGAAGAAAGAGCAGAGGCCTTTGGACATCTCTTCACAAGCAGAAGAGAAGGCCATAGTACATAGGTAGCCAAATTGTCTTCACTTATCTGAGAGATGCGCAGGTCAGGTCCACGTGGGTGTCATTTGTTGTTAAAATTCGGAGGCTCCAGCTGGCCGGGCTAGCTTCATGGGCGGGTAACAGAGAAGACCAGAGACATACAGCTGGGCAGGGAAGCTGTATTTCTTTATTCAGGAACAACGATTCATAAACTAAGACAAACTAATCACCAAACAGAACTCTGCTGCCTCTTATCCCGCAGCAGCACCAAGCACTCTCGAACTCTGGAACTCTGGAACCCTCTCAGGGTTCCTCGGGGCGGGGCCAAGCGGGCCCGCGAAACTAGCAGGACTGATCCAATTTTCTTGGCAGGGGGAGAGCTAGAACAACCCAATGTAAAGCATACAACACTTTATGATGCTTTGGAAAAAGCAAAAACTTGGGTTAAAAAAAACAGTACTAGATAATAAACAACTTTTCAATTTGAGAAACAGGATTACATATATTTGAAGTTATGTATCTATGGCTAATGCAGTAATAAGAACTTGAGTTATTTAACATCACATGACTGATAAAAATCTGTATAAATAATGCTGTTCTCATTTTTGTAGGCCTAGTTGGTTACCTGGTTAGTCGTCCCCCCCCCCCACCTCCATGGAAGTATAGAATATCTCTTTATTTCTAATCGTTAATTTTGTTGGAGGAGATTTAATTTTTCTTTTTTAATCATTGGGGTGAGAATTAGATTAATGGTTTACAGTACAATCATTGAGACGCAGTTATAATTTCATTATAAATGAAAGTTCTCTGCAGAACATTCTCTCCCACAACCTAGGTCCTTTGCCATCATCATGCACCAGGATCCCAAGGTTCTCTGACTAGTTTTTTTTTTATTCCCTTTTTTTGCCTTTATTGTTTTATTGCTGTAGTTATTGATGTAGTCGTTGGTAGATAGGACAGAGAGAAATGGAGAGAGGAGGGGAAGACAGAGAGGGAGAGAGAAAGACACCTGCAGACCTGCTTCACTGCCTGTGAAGCTACTCCCCTGCAGGTGGGAAGCTGGGAGCTCTAACTGGGTTCCTTATGCTGGTCCTTGTGCCTTGCGCCACCTGCGCTTAACTCTGTGCACTACCTCCCAACTCCCCTCTGACTAGTTTTTATGTCATGTATAGTTGTATCAGTTTGTTCATGCTTGTATAAGCAAAATTAAATGAGCCACTGAATTGCAGTAATCCTTATGACAGTTTTAGGGATGAGACTGCTCAACCTTAAATTATTAAGATTGACTATTGACCAGTTTCTTCATTAAATTTGGAGAAAGTTAGCCATTTGTTGTTGTTGCTAGCCTAGCTGTAGGCCAGAAGAGTATTCCCAGTGTTTATGTAGACCACCATAACTCTCAGCTTTTCAAGGTCATTACCTCAGTGTGTCTTTTTCATCTAAAAATGAATGGAGTCAAGAATCTAAATGGTCACAATTCACAACTTTTTTCATAAAAGATTTATTTTTATGAGAGGAAGAGAGACACTGCAATATGTTATACCAGGATTTAGACTGAATGTTCATGCATGAAAGTCCTATCCTCTTAACACTGACGATTCTCCTCATCTCTGTTTACAATTTTGAGGTAATATATGTGTCATTGATGGGGCTTCACCTCTCTGGACTGAGTTTTTCAGAGTTACAAGAAGGAGAGGGAAAGAAACCACATCATTGTAGTTTCCCCACACATAGCAAAGCAAGAAACCTTCTAGGTGAGTTATTTAGTCAGAGAAACCTTTTGAATGACAAAATCAGTGGATAACAATATAACATTATAAACTGAAAACAGGGAAGGAGGTTGTCAGATTAGACAGGTTGTGAGAAATAACAAACATTGACCAAGAGTTCTCTAGTAAATTTGTATTAAATGCTCATTTCAGTAATTTGCATTCTCTGCAGGACTGCTAATTTGCTGTGGTCCTTGTTATGACACTCAGCCATGCCATCTCATCTGAGTTTCCCAAATCCTCTTTTTGTTAAAACCAAACATATAACAGAAGTCGTAATAAACTATAAAGAGGTATTCGTGAACCTTCAAGTACTAGCAGTAAGACTGTCCAAAGAGTGACCTTCACTTTTGAGCTTTGAAGTTCACAAGTGGGCAGGTGGAAATACTGTGTTCTTCATTGCCCTTTGGTGCAATATGTATTCTAGGTTGCAGAATAAGTGCCAGCAGCAGCAAAATTATTGCCCCCTCCTGCTACTACAGTAAGTCAGCAATGGCCCTTCTGTGGTCAAAATGGCAAATTCAGCAGCAGCTATTCAATAGGGATTTGCAAAAACTTACCCATGGCTGTTAGGAATCTTATTCAGCAGTGCCTTTGAAAACCAGTTCTGTGCAAAAATTACTATCTCAAAATGACCTCCGTGGTGATTTTTTAAAAAAATTGTTCTAAACAGATCTAATTTGTGATTTTTCTCAATGTATATTTTTTACTTAGTACCACAATGTCTTTTAGGTACACATATCCTGAATTTGTAAGTTTCATAATGATTCATAATGTTATTTCCATATTAACGTGAAGCCTTACAAAATTCCTGGCTTTACAGAGTCAGTTCGCCATACAAAGCCACTATACATCACTTAGGTTTGTGATGAAAGAATGGAATTGCAGCTGTGTGAGTACTAGAATACCCAAACATGAATTAGACTCACAAGGATTTGGCAATAGTTCAGAAAAGGAGCTTAATCTGGTTTCATCTGAGACTGCTTTTCTCTGTTCCACAACATCCCCCCAAGATGTTGTGTCTGATATTGGATCACAACGTAATGGGAGTGACGCAAAATCAGAGAAAGCCCTGAGAAAGAGGGGGCATGTTTGCTTTTCCCCAGAGATTTCCCCCCTTCTGTTACTTTTCTTTTCCTCTCCCAGATTTCAACCCTGAAATTCAAGGTCATTCACCTATTCGATGAATTAATTATAAGTCCAAAAGCAGTATTCATCGTACTCTGATCTCACTCATATCTATAATTAAGGGTAAATATAATCTTCCTTTATAGAAATGCACCACCCACCCATTACATTTAAAGTGCAGACTGAAATGAAATAATAGTTCAGAGCAAGATGATTTTAGTTTAACAAGAAAAAAGTTGATAATTTAAGCTCGAGGCAGTTAGTTCTATTTTTGATTACCATTCAGTTATAAATCTAATTTGAGATATATGCCTTTTTTCTGTTACTGAAGTTTAATTCATGGTTTGCATTTGTGGTTGCATAAGCCAAGTGCACTGGTTGATCAAGGATATGAAAAGGCTCCCCCTGAAAGGAAGGGGGCAGAGTTGAGAAAGACAGTCTGAGACCTTAATCTAATCGAACACAAACAAAAAATTTAATTTAAAGAATACCCTCACAGAATGCTTCCCTTGCTATTTATGTTTGGGGCTGGGTCTAAGCTGAAGAACTAGCTAACATGGGGGTGGCCCCTGACAAATTTAAACTTACTTGACCCAAGTGAGCATATTTTATTCCTTGGCGAGTTTCAAGTTTTCAAAGTGCTTGTCTTAATAAGGAGTAAATATGGGGAAGGGCTCATCTCATCACATGACAGACAGTTAAAGAAAATGCTAAACTCTGGGTTTAAGATTTACAGGTTAGCACTGTGAGATGCCACATCTCGTTTCCAGTGTTTCCTGGCAGACTCAGGCTGCTTTCTTCTCCTGAGACCCACCATAACCACAGAGCATGAGCTTGCACAACACGAAAACCTAAAAACTTTAGAATCCTATTTATGACAAAGATGAATCTGCCCACTTGGGAAGTAGACTAGAACTTTTAAACTTAACTTTTGTTTGGCATGCATTCATCTTCAGATAGGCATATGTCTATTCATGCAGGTGACTTTTTATTAAAAATATTAAATACTAGATATTTAATATTTTTAATAAATATTAAAAAGTCACCTTATTTGTTTTGCACAGTATTGAATTTGCCTGAGTTAATCCAGTGCCACTCACTTAAAAAACAAAACAAAACATAAACTCAGTGTTTTCAGCCTGTGGAAATTGTTTTATCTTTCTTATTGCTACAGAGTTAAGTGTGACGTAAAGCCCAAACAATAGTAAATGGACATTGTTCATTTTACAAGTAAACTCTATAGTGAGAACACATATATTTTTATCTTAATTTTCCCTAGAGGGGTGATTAGGACCCCTGTAAGTGTGAGGAAATTCTTATTTTTGTTGCTTTAGAAGAATGATTCTATTGTCCAAGGAATAAAGAAAAAGGAACAAACATGTCTGAAAACAGGAATGTGCTTTGTTAAAAACAGAAGAAGAAAAAAAAGACTAACATGAGTCACTAAATGTTCATGTTATATGGTCTTACTCTTGTGCTACTATGCAGTTTATATGGCTGTACATGCAAGAGTTGGATGCATGATTTATTTACAAGTGGCCCGTGAAATGTTTTCTTCTAAATTAACAATAAGGTCAGCCATCTCTAGTTGGCTTCCCTTTATAATTTTATATTTTTTCACAGCTCTTTTGTGAATCCCGGTAAACACACTATATAGCAAGTGTGTTTGTTTTTCTGTTGACCTATTAAAAAGCACCTACTTCTTTGGGAGTGGAAACTGTTGCCACCAGGACTAACAGGAGTTAGCCAGTGTTTAATCTCTCTTAGAAAACAAGCACTTTATCATATTTGCTTTTATCTTTTTTTCTGGGTATTTAGTAGAATTTTAGAACAAGGAAAATGAACAAACCAGGAGTAATGTTGGATGGAATGCAAAGTTAATACCATTTGCAGACTCCTTTTTCCAATGAGGTGAAAGAGGTCATGGTTCAACTCATACTCTATTGATTGAAATTTCAAAGAAAATTTGTACTTGAAATTACATATAGATTTTGCCCATAAGATTTGCCTATAGTAAAATTTTATGCTGACTCTAAAAATTTTGAATGCCTTTTCTGAAAGAATAAAGACCTCTATATTATACTGTTTCAGTCATGATGTTGCATCCATAGAAAACCCTTGTAAAGAGCTATATATTTAAGTTTGTTGCATATTGTCTTAATATCATTCTTAAGTTTAGAAGAAGCATTAGTTGGGCATGTAGATGACACATTTTCATCTGGTGTGTAATCTGACTTTTATAAGGTATTTATGTGGCAAATATTAAGATGTTCTTCCAAACTAAAATTCATCCTTAGGGCGTTAAAGTAGTCTTTATTATATATCCCTTGAAAAAAGTCTTAAGCCGGAATCAGTGAAGACAAGCTTGTCAGTAACTGATTAGTCCTTTATATATTACTCATCCAGCACTCACAAAAATCTCCCGCTAGAGACTGTCTTTATGATATTTAGCTATATGGCAGTGGAAAGAGGAGGTTTGAATTTTTGATTTTTCCAGCTTATGGGTCATATTTGACCAACTGCTTTCACTAGAAGACATGCCACTTTGTTGAGCTATTTAGGAATCCAAAAGACTGTCTTAATTTAAAACAAGGACCCTTTGTTTTAGTTTGTGACTGCCTTGTGAAATTTTTCAGTTCTCAGCGGGTTAACCAGGGAACAGGGGCAGAGTCATAATTGGCCTATTTAGAGTATTTTGCATGTGAATAGTGTGTTAGTGAAGCATCCCTAAGTCTGTTGTGAGTGACATGGTGATTAGAATTTAGATTAGGGAAAACACATTCTGTACTTTATCAAGGACAGTAATTAGTTCAGTCAGTAAAAGTTGATTACAAGTAACGATAAAGTTAGATTTTTTAGTACTTAATTTTAAAAATTCTTTATTAAATATTAAGTTTGGTCTTTATATAAATGGTAGTATCTACTACACTTGTTTTCTTGTACATCAGAATAATTAAAAGAACAATGTATTTTATGCAGAGTATAATCAGGCGATTTATATATTATGGGTAAGTTCCTACGTACTTTTTAGAAAATGTGATGTTATTATAGTCGTATGTCATCATTTTCAAAAGTTTAGCAGTTTGTCACACTTTGATCAGCTAATGATATTTGTGAGTCTTTCAATGTTCAGGTAAATGTTTAATTGGTGGGGATGTGGTTTAACTTCTGATAGTCCTGAAGAAGGCATTCTAAAGTTCTTCAGTGTGTTGCTATTAGCATGCCTACTGTTCCTGTGATTTGGGAAATCAGTGTGAGGATTTCGGGTTTGCTACAGTCTTGGTTGGCATTCTCTCTTATGTGGGTGCTGTGTCAATTCATGGAGGATGATGTGTTGGTATAGAGAGGCAGGGTTCTCAGTAAACTTGAGCCTCAGTATTCACCCCCACTGTGAGCAGCTTGGGTAAATTGTGTACATTCGGAAAATCAAAATTCGTCTGAGTTCTTGCTAAGGCCAGGCAGGAATCATTCTCAGACTGGAGGCTGTGTTCAGATAAGGAAAGTACCAACTAGTAGTAAGTGAATACCCTTTCCTTACAACAACAAAATGTTAATCCTCTTAAAATACTAAAAACACTCCTCCAAGGGAGTCACTACCTTCCTACCTACTTCTCAAAAGTGAAGAGTTAAAAACTTACAAACTTCCTAATTACTCCTTAGATTGCTTTTCTTTTGCGCTTTGTTTTGTTGTGTTTTAATTGTTGCAGCTTAGCAGATGCTGTTTCCTTTATAGCTGTTAGTTTAAGTACTGACAATCAGTTGGGGGGTGGCTAATGTAAAAAAATTAACCTGATATGTTTGTTCTCCCTTTTTAACCTTTTAGCAGAGTCTCCTTGGAGGTGACATGGATATGGGCAACCCAGGAACCCTTTCACCCACCAAACCTGGTTCCCAGTATTATCAGTATTCTAGCAATAACCCCCGGAGAAGGCCTCTTCACAGTAGTGCCATGGGTAAGGTATTTCTCTGTTTTGATGCCAGATGATTATTGGGTCCTCCTTTTTCCTTTTTTTCTTAATGCCATCCTCTTACTATCCTCAATCTATCCCACAACCCTACAAAATGTAAAATTGTGTTCCGTTGTCAGACTTATGCCCCCCAGCCTGCTCCAGAGTAGGCTGGCAGTATATATTAAAAACTGACAGTAGCAGGAGAACTAGTGTATAGATATTTCTGGTTTTCTTTTGGCTGTCCATATAAGGAACCTAAAAAAAAAAAAATCAAAAAGTTGTGTCTTCATTTTTGTGAACAAGTCTGAATTCGATTTCTGTCAGAATAAAGGTAACAATGAGTGCTAAAATCTGGTCCAACTCAAAATCTGGTGTAATCTGAAAGGCTACCTGACTGAATTTATTTCAGTCAGGGAATGAGATGTGCGGAAGCTTACAGGCTCTTCTTTTTCTTTCAGAGGTTCAGACAAAGAAAGTTCGCAAAGTTCCTCCAGGTTTGCCATCTTCAGTAAGTACCTCATGTTTCTGCTTTATGTGTTGTTTATTCTGTTTGTGTTGGTGGGAAAAAGATAGCAGTAAATGAGGTTCTAAGCACCAGAGCAACGTGTTTATCTAGAATGTGGATGGGGCAGAAAGGACCTACACGTCCAGACACCTGACCCATGTTGGAGTGATTAATTGTGCATCCTGGAAGACTGGGGGCTTGTTTTCATACTCAGCAGATTAAGCTCTGAAAAGAGCCTTGAAAAGGTTCCTGAAGTTCAGGGAGTTTTTACCTGTACTGGGCTTTCAAGAGAATGAGTATTAGTTTCATGTGTTGGTTAAATTCTTTGTCAGTATTATGATGATTTATGGATTTGCATGCGAAAGGAGATTTGTGGAGAGGATTTAGGGGAAAATTTACATGGGTTTCAGCTCAGAGTGCTGGGAGAATGTCTCTATTTTCTAGAGAGGTTACTGAATAAAGACAGCAAAGGTAACTGCGTCAGTAACCATTTGTGTCTGGAATACCAGGTGACAAATCACAGAATCCAGCTGTACCCAAAAGCATTCTGGGTCTTGTTAATAGCTGGAGCTGTATGCAGGATTTGCTTAGGAAGCACCACTTCCCAGCAGCAAAAGTTGGTTATGATGACAGCTAAATGCATATTTGATTTTGAATTCTTGTGGATTTTTTTTCACATTTTTTACTTCCTACATGATTTTTTTTTGCATCATGTTTAGAACTGTCCCATTTCTTGCAATTCTCTCATTATGTACAGTAAAAATATGAGTTCTTTCCTTTTTTTTGCCTTCCTTCATTCTGTTTTCATCTAGCTTTGATTTAATTCTGTTGTCCGCAGGGTATTAGTAGTATTTCGAAAGACCCTGGTAACTTTATTATAAGTTCTTGTACTTAAAAAAAGATTATCCTTAGATTTCTAAAAATGTATCCATCACCTCTGTTTTTATTTTCATTTTATTTTTTTTTAACAAATTAAAAGAATACTGGGTTTTGCAATGCTTTAAGACTATATTATCCCAAAATATCTGGGTATTTGACTTGACTTCAGTTCAGCTCATCCAAAAAAATTACTAGATATGCCAGAATAAGTCTTGCCAGGAAAAAAAGAATATATATATATATATATATATATATATTGATTGTGATAGACTTCGTGATGTTGCAGAAGCATTGCAAAGTTATCCATAAGTATACAAAACTATTGTGTAAATAAGACTGTCAGTGGTATATATAATAGTCAGTCTAGACCATCAGTTAAATTAATTTGAAATGGACCACATAGACTTTTCTTTGAAATTTTAGGTTGTATTGCAATTCACTAATATCCCCTGAGTTATAAACATATCTTAAACTTTAATTTTGCAATAGATTCATTATAAATGAAACTTTAGCTTTTCTGAAACTTTAGATAATAAACTCCTTACAGATGTTTACATTTCTAGCATTCCTAAGCCTAGTACAAACAACACTAAATGCAGTAAGTTATACAGTTGTTGATTGGTATGTTATCATGTATTCAGAAATATAGCGGTCTTTAATGCTCATTAAGACTAAAATTAAAAATATACTTAATATTATATAATTTTTGGTGTTTGATGATCAGCTTAGAATTTACTCTTAGGGAATATATCTTGATTTTTTTAGATGTTTTAATGGTGAATGGATCTAGTTTTTTGGACAAATTGCAAATGAAAATTTATCCTCAACTTTTTTTTTTAAGTAATAAGATTAAGATCACAGTTTAGACAATTTAAGGATTTAGTCATCTACTTATGGTAACTTTCTTTTTATCTTGGATTTGATTTAGTGGCACTTTAACTTAGTTTGTATTAGCTTTGCTATATATATATATTGATTGCTTATTAATTATAACAAAATTTGGATGGCCTATCACCAAAGAAAATAGATTTTAATTTGATTCAGAGACAGTCGGTACTAAGCAATTACACTTTAGTCTCATTGGTTCTGCATCTCCCTATTTTATACCTCTAATATACATATACATTTTAAAAACTCACACAGAATTATGAATATTTGTCTGATAAGAGATACTTAAAACTTGAATATGTATGAATATTTTTATCAGAAGTTATAAAATTCAGAAGGATCATAACAAGTTTCATTTGGAGTAATTATGATTAGATAGTCATTTATATATTTCCTTTGATACATATTTACCATGATAAATTGTAATAAATCTGTCACAATCTGTTGTGTCAACTCACTTTATTTTTTTCCAAATGGGTCTTTTTCTTCCTTATCATCAAACAAAGAAAAATTAAACTGTAACATCTGTAATCAGATATAATTTATGACCCAACTAGGATTCAGAGCTGGACTTCCCTTGTTGCCATCATTAAAGGAAATCAGGAGACGGGGGGTTAGCCTGGTCTTGTTTTTGAAAATACTGTAGCATCTGTGAGAGAGAGGAAACATAAGCCCAGCATCATACCATGGATCTGGCAGGATCCTTACTGTGTATGTGTGTGCTGTGTGCTGCATCTAGAGATCTGAAGTTACTATGGTAGTGTGACAGTGATAGGATGTCAGAAGAGCCACCCTGCAGAGCCCAGAGCACAGCTGCAGTAGAGGGGCAGGAGTCTCAAACCTCTATAGAATGGAAGCCTGTCCTTAGGATTGGGACGCTCTGTTTTTGTTTTTGTTTTTGTTCTGTTTTGTGTGTGTGTGTGTGTGTGTAGCAAAGACTATGTAAAATGACGTCTAATTGCCCACAAGAGCCCTGCTTAGTATGTTCTCTGTTGAGATTGTAGTAGGTTGCTCTTTCAGTCACACCCCAATTTCTGTTAACCCCCAGCATTTGGTGAGACTTTAATATTTAATAACAAAGCTTTGTCTGTTGTTAATGTCACAAATCATTTCTCCCATCTAATTCCTTAAATCTCCTAGGTGAACTTCTTGTTTGCTCAATGTCTGCACCTAGGTCTTTTTAAGCCACATGTCATCTTAAACTTATTATCTGTACTGCAGTATGTGGCCAACTTTTTTGTAACTAATAATCATCCATATTATAACATGAATTCATATAGAGAAAAAGTTTAGGCATTAAATCACATTGAGAAATGCAGTATGATTCTTAGAAATAACAGAGAAGATTAAAATCTAGAAAGCAGACATTTTCATATTGAGCCATTTTAAAATACCTTTTCCAAACATGCAGAAAAAAAAAAATCCACAAACACTGAAGAGATTATCTCTCAGAAATTTTATTCTGGCCTTTGGTAGGTAAAACACAAAAACATTCATCATCTTATGATTTGCAATGTTTCAAAATGATACACGTTTTACCAGAACCTAGTGACAACTCAAACTATGCTACTTTAGTCATGTGGTGAGTTTGTCTCATTTCTCACACAATTTTGAAACTTCAGTTATCTGGAAGTATAGTTTTAGCCTTCAAATGTTCTTTTTTTGTTTGTTTGTTTTGCTTTGTTTTGTTTTTTATGAGTAGTGATCCTATATTTAAACTTCTCTTTTTAGGAAAATCTGCTACTGTGTTCATCACCAGTTTTTAATTATTATTTTAAATGAGGAAGAGCTAGCAAGCTTTGTATTAAGTGAGTGGAGATAATTTTAGACAGAAAACCAGTCACTACTGTATAGATGCTAGAATAAGATTTATCCATTTATAGAAACTGAAACGTGAGTTCATCATTAGGTCGATCTGTGTATGAGATACCAGGTTTACCAGTTTTCTTAAGGATTGTCTTTTTCAACAACAGGAAATCTTAAAAATCAGGACAAGATGCATCATACCAATTACATTTTGTTTGTATATGTGTTTCCCATTATATAAAATCTTTAATGTTCAAGGGTGTTGAACCTAACTTGGATATGATACCTTAAACTATTTTGAGAAAAGCTTCTATTTTTCTCAAAAGCTTGGTGGGGGGAAAAAATCACAATTTAAGAGATGTTGATGACTATTTTTCCTTGTTAGTTTAGAAATTATATGATTGAAAAACTAGTACTTTACAATACGTAAATTTCTTCATTGCTTTGAAGCTGATAGCCAGAAAATTATAGCATTTTATATCAGCAAGTTTAATTTCAATAGTAGTAACAACTTTTTTTAATGAGAAGTATAGGAGGCCAGAAGATGATACAGTGGTAAAAATGTTGAACTCAAGAGCATGAGCTCAGTCCCTGTCAATGCATATGTCAAATGATGTTCAGGTTCTCTTTCCTTCTCTCTGTTGTATTAAGAAATAAAAGTTCATTTAAAAAATTCACTGTAAAGTTTACTAAGCAACAATTACTTATGCTCATACTTGCAGTGACAAGTCTAGACTTAAATAGCTCTGAGATAAAATATTTAAAAAACCTCTGCAAGTCTTCTTTCTTGGAGAGGTAGATAACTTTCTTTTTTTAAAGATTTTATTTATTTATTTATGAGAAAGCTAGGCGGAGAGAGAAAAAACCAAACATCACTCTGGCACATGTGCTGCTGGGGATTGAACTCAGGACCTCCTGCTTGAGAGTCCAAAGCTTTATCACTGTGCCACCTCCCAGACCACAAGAGGTAGATAACTTTGTGGGAAAAAAAATAAACTGTCAAATTTCATGTGAAAATATTAGGATTTTTTCCCTGATATTCAACATTAAGATTAGTGTACCCATTTTTTCCATGAAAGATAGTAAAATCTGAAGCTTGAATTTTTAAGTTTTGCTTATTAATGAGAATATATGTATCCAGAAAAGAGGTCAGATAATGCACTGGGAATATCTTGAAATTTGAGTAAATATTCATCATAAAGAGAGTTTGCTGAAACAAAGGTTTCAGAAATTCTAAGTTGTTGCTTTGAAAACCCATCATCTCCATCGTAGAGACTGTAAAAAGTTTTCCTGGATTGAAATAAAATGTAAACTTGGAGATTTAAAAAATTTCAGTGAATTGTTCTTAAGTATCATTCTACTGAAGTATTTCACAAAGTCTATATAGGATACAAATAGACACCTTATATGTCGTTAAGCATTTTAATCTCTCAAGACTTTCCTAATATTTCTTTTTGAAATTTTGGAATATGAATTCCCCTTGCACCATTCTCTTTTGTCTTGAAATCCAATTCCAAGCAAGGGTAGGTAGATAGCATAGTGGTTATGCAAAGAGACTCATATGCATAAGGCACCAAAGTCCCAGGTTCAGTCTTCTGCACTACTGTAAGCCAGAGCAGAGCAGTGCTCCGGGGTGGGGGGTGGGGGGAATCCAATCTTGTTCTCATTTAAAAGATCTCTTTTGGCATTCATATTTTAAATACAAAGTGAGGCTATAAGAGTAAGAACGGAAATCAAAAGTTGACAGTGGAGAGGTTTGTACATTTTTGAGCACTTATGATACTATTTTTGACAAATGAAAAATGTATCGACCTCAGACACTCAAACAAAGAGCAGCCACCTTATTTTTTCCATAAGAGAAATGCCCTCCTGGCCAGCTTTATCTCATTATTCTCAGCAAGTTCTTCTCAGGTGGTGTGTACAATGTATCTCCACCCACTCGTGTGTGTGTGTGTGTGTGTGTGTGTGTGTGTGTGTGTGTTCATATTCATATATATATATAATTTTAAATCAAGGTTTTGATGTTTCACCTGCTAAGGCATATCAGGACTTCTGTTAAGATTTTAGCAACTGCAACAGTAGTGTAGTAGCATTTAATGTAACACTGCACACGTTTGTTGAAAACAGAGAAATACACTGCAATCAATACTTATTTTAAACCTTTATCACCTTTATGAGAAAAGTTTTGAAATACCTGTAAATGGTTCAGTTATATATGTATGTGTATATATATATATATATATATATATATATATACACACACACACACACATCGCCTCTGTAAGGCTGTTTCTCCTATAGAAACGATTGGGTTTCCTTTTTTTTTTTTTAATTACAAAAACAATTCTCCATTGTTTGATTTACCTGATTTTATTTCCTGTATATGGAGTAAGATAGATGCTTCTCTTAATATTTGGGCGGGTATCCTGCAACACACACAGTTGTCGCTGCTCAGGTCCAACTTTTTTCCCATTCTTTTATTTCTCGTGTGCCTGCATGCATGTATAGGTAGAGAGGTAATATAACAATGCTCACTATCCGATGCTGCACGAGTGCCATGTAGTACCAGAGTTTGAACACTGGACTTGGCACAAAGTAATGTGTGTGCCCTATTGGGTGATGAGCTACTTGCTAGTCCTGCTTTATTTCCTAACAATGAAATTTTACCATTTACATGACCAAGTGTTTGCTCTACCTGTTGGGCTATCTCCCAGCCTTTTTTTCTTTCTTCCCTCTTTCCCTTCTCGTTTTTTCAATCACCGAAAACAAAGAAAATAAAAACAAGACAGGGAAATAGCCCAGCAGGTAGAGAACACACATTCAAAGTGTCTTCTGATTTCAAAATTATAAAGTTTTTCTTTGAAATATTCTTTCAAAATATGTAACAATAATCCTAAAAGATATGAGCGCTCTCTTCAAAAAAATAACAAAGCTGTATTTTATGTAGGCAAATTAAACGCTGTCAGGGTATTGAAAGGCATTTGTATTGTCGCTGTTGTTTAAAATAAATTTCACTGAATTATTAAGTTGAACATAAAGCAATATCATGAGATTCTCTGCCTTGGTCTCAAGGGTCCCAGAATGTGTTTGTGTACAAAAGTGTACTTATTTAAAGGGAACATGAGCTTTTAAAAAATACAGTGCAAATTTTGTAGTTTTAAATACTCAGTTATTTTATCTCTAAACAGCAGCATGTGAATGATTCCTTATTATTATTTTTTTTTTTAGTTGCAGCTGTTGCATAGGTACAGATCTATTTGAATCTTATGCTTTGCTTGAGCTTATACTCCCTCTTCAGAGAAATTAAGGTAGTGCAGAAGAGTGCATTTTCTAAAATTTTTGTGTCGGAAGGATAAGGAACTTCATTTTTGGCAAGAAGTATAGATTTCAGTTCTTGAAATCATACTCAGAAAAGAAAGGAACATTTTAAAGATTTAAGAGATTCCATGATACCCACTGTTTCCTCTCTAGTCCAACTTTGTGATAATGAGTCATAATTAGGTGAATAGAATTGAATGTTAGTGTACAACCATCTTCTTATGGAATAATCAGAAGAGAATTTTCATTCCTCAAAATTGATTTTGAGTGTTTGGTGACACAGAAGCATAGAGACATTTCTTAGTGAAGTCCCCTTCACAGCAAACTGTAAAGAAAAAAAATGCTTGTGTCTTGCTGAATACCAGTTATGTTCTCAGTGCTGGTGAGTAAAAGACATTTTCTTTGTAAAACATAGACTTACCTTAAAAAGACTTTTATTTTCTTATAAAAATTATCCTTATGATTAAGTTCTTACACATATACACAAAAACTGTTGCTGTTACCACTTGTTGTTACCAGCTTGAAATTTTAGAAAAAGATTAAAAAACAAACAAACATTAGTTTGGCCTTGTTCTAGGAAGAGTTATTCTGTCTAAGCAGCTTCCTTCCACCCATATCATTCTTAATATGCCTCCTGCATTATATCTATAATAGTACTGTAATGGCTTTCCTTCTGCCGATTGGCACAGCATATCATTATATCATTAGCTGCTATGAGAAGGCAGTTTCAAGTAGGTGGCTGATTCTTAGCGTTAATGTTTTCAAGTAAACCCGTTTGAATGAATTTGGTTATTTCACAGGTGCTCAGGTGTATTATCCCAGGGTACAGTAACATTTTGTGGCTTGCTCATTATGAAGTGAACTTCAAGTGCAAAATAATTCAGTAAGTGGGGTATAGGAACTGCTATCATAAGAAAGTCTAGTAATTTGAAATATTAATGGATGAGATGGAAATAAAAAATTTACCTAAGGATACAGGACTGTTCAATTTATTTATCACTGCCACTGAAATGGATCTTTAAGAATACTCATGGTTTGGAGTTTTATTAAACCAGTTAAATCAATTTGGATTATTTTTTTCAATTTGAAGTTTTTAAAACATTAAGCTAAATAGAAAGTAAACCAAGGGGGCCTGGCAGTGGTTAAGCACACACATCATCATGCACAGGGGCCTGGATTTGAGCCCTGCTCCCCATAGCAGGGAGGATGCTTCATGAGTAATGAAGCTGGTCTGCAGGTGTCTATTTTTGTCTCTCCCTGTTTTCTCTCCCCCCCCCCAATATCTCTCTGTCCTACCAAATTTAAATAGAAAAGAAAGGGGAAAAATGGCCACCGAGAACAGTGGATTTGTAGTGCCAGCACCGTCCCAGCGATAACACTTGTGGGGGGAAAAAAAGGAAAAAAATTATTAAATACCATAGTATTTGAAAGAATTGTTATATAATAAGAAGATACATAAGGAGTTGTCTTTTAATACTAGATATGTTATTCACAAGTGAAATTTGGTTATCATAGATTCAATTTTTACAAAATTTATTTGTAGACTTGTAGAAGATTTTCTGACACATGACTTGTAATTTACCAATACATTGTAGGGCTAGACTTAAGAAAATAGAATTAAACATTTTGTATTAATGATGGGTAAAGGTGGACTTATGCCCCCCCCCCGTAATTATTTTACAAACTATGCTGTTTTATTTCCCTTTAGTAAGTTACATCCAAAACCTAACTGTTAAGTAGAATCCTGTAATGACTAATTCTGAGATCCTAGGTGGGAGGAGAGGTGAAAAAGCATTCTTAGAATTCTTCCTTCATTTCTCTTTTCACCTTTCCTTATGAAAACATTTTTTTCAACTAAACTGAAAACTTGACGTACATTGACCCATCTTTTTCTTAAGTCTATTCTTTTATAAAATTGCATGTCTTCTCATTTAGAACCCTTCATGTTTACGGAAACATTTGATACAGTATCATTTGTACCCTAATTTGTGGGAAAGATCTTAGCATTTAAAGAGCATAGCATCTGATATTTTTTTTTTTTTAAAAAACGGCTTTAAAAGGTGAAGTAGCAAATACAGGCTAGTGCAGGGGCTATCTTCTGTCGCTTGGACTTGTTAAAGAGATGCCCTTATTCTCTTCTAGCCGTTTTGAGGAGGATACAGATCTTGTTCTGTGTACATCTTTTCACCTGTAAGGGCTAAACTCACTCACTGCCTTATGCATGTTACTTTAATTCCCAGTGAACGAGCTTTGTAGCAAAAGCAGTGCAGTAAGGTGCACATAACACTGCATTAGGGTGACCTTGGTTGGGTCACAGTCCTGTCTCCTACTCTTTGAAATTGTGCCTGCTTGAAGAGATGAGGTTGGGGTACAAATAACAAGTTCTTAAACATAATGCTTATTCTATGCCATGCCCTGAGCATTTCACATCTATTAACTCACTTAATCTTACAACAACCCATCTATGAGATGGGTGCTACCGTTTATTACCATATAAAGAATCAGAAACACAGCGGCTGAAGCATCATGCAGGAAATCACAGTTAGTTAATGGGAATGCTGGGAGTAGGCCTGGGCAGTCAATTTGGAAAGTTCCTGTGACCTTAATTGTGCTTCAGCGCTGCCAGTGGTTATGTAGTCTGCACTGTTGCTTTGTAGACCAGGAAATCACTGTGGTTGTTGTTCATTTAGAAGGTATAGAACAATCTGGAGTAGATGAAATATTCAGAAATTTCATATTACTGTAGAATGATTCTCAATACCCACAACCAAACTACTGGTTATAGTGCACAGCCTCTGCCCAGACAGTGAGAAAGATAAGATAATCCAGTTGTGCATTTCTGTAATAGAAACAGTATGACATACTGGTTGCAAGAGTTTTGATTCATTGTGTCATTTGTGTGACTTTGGACACATTGCGTAATACCATAATGTATTATTTTTGTCTTGTAAGAATATTATGATAAAAAACTGTATAACATATATGCTTATTATAGTTCCAGTATCTTTTTAAAAGTAAGAATTGATAACAACTAGTATAAGTAACAATAACTACTGGCAGTATTAACCCCATAACTACTTTTCTTCTTCTTTTTTAATATTTATTTATTCCCTTTTGTTGCCCTTGTTTTATTGTAGTTGTTATTGATGTTGTCGTTCGATAGGACAGAGACAAATGAAGAGAAGAGGGGAAGACTGAGAGGGAGAGGGAAAGATAGACACCTGCCGACCTGCTTCACTGCTTGTGAAGTGGCTTCACTGCTTGTGAAGTGGCTCGCTCCCCTGCAGGTGGGGAGCCAGGGGCTCGAACTGGGATCCTTATGCTGGTCCTAGCACTTTGCACCACCTGCGCTTAACCCGCTATGCTACCGCCCGACTCCCCCCACAACTACTTTTCTTTCAGCACTTGAGGAAAATGTAACACGTGCTATACTGGAGTAGTTAGCAGCAGAGAAGAAACTACAGGCAGAATAATCACTAAAAGCGATCACTTAAATTTTTCTGAAATGAAATAGAATCTCTTTGTCTTTACAGTAATGTCTCAATCAAATCAAGAATTCCAGTCAGCCTTTTCATTCATTAGATATCACTATGTACAGTTTTTGTTGTCCATGTGTAATCCATATATGTATAGTTAATGAGACGCCAAGTCAGAATCAACCCATAATTTCCTTTATGCCTGAATCAGCTCTGCTGCTCAGTGATAAGGAGATTCCTGCTTTCTCCCCTCATATTCTGTCACTGTTATCTTTTAATCGTGTGGAAACAGGTCCTTCCCAGTGAACACAGTCTACCTTTATAGGGTGGGTAGGCTGCCAGGGAGCGGGTTAGGCTTGGAGTTTTCACTGGCCTTGGCAGTCTGAGTCTGTTGACTGGCTGGGCATGTATGACCGTTTGTTTCTCTTGTAAAGTTGAACAGAGTTCGATTTGTTTAGGACTGTTTAGGTAAATTTCTAACATTAAACAGGAATATTTATACAGATGTTATAAGGTAAAGTTAGAGAATTACTGGCATCTGGCTTTTGCCACATTATAATATGCTTCTCTTTTTTGGCACCACTGCTGACTTGAAAAAACCTTTTTTTTTTTTTTTTTTTTTGCTTGTCAGCTATGTGATACTAATTTATTTATTTATTTATTTTTTAAATGAGGATGGGTTAGTTAACTCTCATATGTAAAGACAAAAACATCTGCCCAAGGTGAGAGGTTGGGAAGAAAGCACAGTCTCTGAATTTCACAACGACTGTCACTTCCTAGCTGAGTTTCTTTTATAGGCGGATCAGGCACCACTGGTTAGGTTTCTCCAATAAGGGCCCTTGAATCAGATCCTCTCTCTTGTGTCTCAAAGTGCAGGGGCTGATACTTCAGTTCTCAGACCCAACCTTTCTCTATGTAACTCCAATTTAGCTACTCCTCATTTGTAGTCATTGCCACCTTGTGGATTACAAAGGATATTGGTTCTCATCAAACTTCCATTTCACTTTGGCTTTTTATGGCAAATGCACTTTGGCAGTGGATTGCTGTGTTCCTCACCAAAAGGATCCTCGCTTGTTCAGCAACACCTCACTTCTCCACTCACAGTTCATTTATGATTCTGATGAGAGTGTTTTTTCAGGAAACACACATTTCACTTTTTGACCTAGGAGCATCTGTTAGGATTTTTTTTTTTAATACTACTTTGGCATTCTGAAAGTGTTAATGTCTTTCATATCTGTTTAATGCTATTTAGGGATATTTATGATCACCTCTTGGTTACTCAGGGTAAAGTGTGTCGCAATTTTTTTTAAACAGACAGGAAAGCATTCACATGAGGAAACAGATTGCTTTAAACATGTGCTTCCTGTGACAGTAAAAAGAACAAATTAGATTTAACACTGTGTAATGAATGCATAAATGTGTACATTTAAGCTCTTAAAAGCTTTATGTTCAGTTCTGGTCATAACAAAAATTGAGTCACCTGTAAAAATTAAAGATGGCTCAGCTATTCTAAGATTCCTGAAATGCCCAGACATCCTCACCCAAAGATATCTCATTGGTATAATAAAAAACATGATCAGTTAGTGCTAGAGAGAGCAGGAACATTCTCGTCACATTCAGGGGTTAGATTGGGTTAGAGTTAAATTTTGCACACTTAGCAAAGAAATCAGGATGTGTTTGGAGGAAGAAAGATTTTTACCACCTTTCTCCTCCTTGTTTGGGAACCAGTTGAAGAAAAAAAAAACTTTTTTGAATCCCAAGTAGCCCCCGCTCTTTCATTAACAAAAAAAAAACAAAAATCTAATGTTTGCTTGCTAGCTTTTACTAAGTAAGATTTAATTGCTAAAAAAAATTCCGTTTCTTATGTAATTCAGTTTGTGCCCATACATGCTGACTGGCAGAGAGTGAATAGAACAAGAGTTAATATTTCTAGCTAGACAGAAGTGTTGAATGGCAGGGCATGAATCCTCTCCCCAGAAGAGGCTCTCATCGCCATTTCTGTCTGGAGCCCTGAGGATGGTGTTTTTCCTCCTTCCCCCCTGTGCTTTCCAAAAACGAAGGATTTGTGACATGCTCACCATCTCTCTGGCCAAAGAAGGTCAGGATAGAGTCCCTCGTGGGAGGGCACATAGTTTGGGGACATCTGACTCTCTTATATTCCATACTGAGTTACTAATATCAAAACAGACTGCTTGTCGTTGCACGGTGGGGCAGTGCTTTTTTTGGCTGTCGTGGTGGAGATGAAATGGGCAAGCTGTAGTCCGCTTGGCATCAGAATGGGCTAAGGGGAACTGGGAGATCAGATCAGACTGTGAATGCAAGTATCAGCCAATGGTTAACTTCCTTTTTGTGTGTCACTTGGCAGTGATGAGACTGGTGGCTATTTTATTTATTTATTTATTTATTTATTTATTTATTTATTTATTTATTTTTAACGTGGGTGAGAGTTCAGTGCCCTGGAAAGAGCTGTAGATGCTGTTATTATGCTTCCTCATGCAGTTGACTTGTGTGGATTTCTTGAGGCCACTACAGCTGTTCCAAGTGCCAGCTCTAGGAGCTTGCATACATAGCTGTCGGTCTTCGGATGAAAAGGTAATCAGAGGAGAGGTGATCCACATAAAATCTTGCTGCTAATGACTTGGAAGTCAGAGGGAAATCAGATTCTGGCAGAAGGCAGCAGAGCCAAAGGATAATATATGCACTTGAATGGATATTCCCTTAGATGCAGACACCCACAGATATTTTTAAATTATCTCTACTTCATATCTTTGCCTCATCTCCCATCAAAGATTCAGATCAGTTTTGGACTGTCTGGAAAATGCAAGGCTAAAATAGCCAGATTGGATTGAGATGAAATTACCTTCTGCTTTTTTGGGGAGGTTTTTGCTCTTGGGTTAAATATATTATTTTTGTTGAAGATTCATTTGGAAGAGAGTTTGGGAGAATCTTTAGCTTCCTTCAAGATTTTCCTCCCATTTCTCTGTTTGCATAGAGCTGTTCCCCAAAGGCGAAAAGAGCGAGTTGCCATCTTGAGGAGTGAATTGTATGTTTAGTGAACACCAAACGGGTCTCAGAGTCACCCTAGAATTTTCAGTATATCTAGTTGTTTTAAAGACCTGTTTATTCCCTACCACATTTAAGCAGGATATCAGAAAGATGACCAACTTCTCACAATCCTAAAAGCAGGGAAGGAAGCTTAGAAATAGAATACCATTTGTCTGGTAATTAGAGTGTATCTCTTAAGAGTTCAAGAGAATTCTGATTAACCTTTCTGTTCCCACATTCTCACATTAAATTAACACACCTTTTAAAAGTATTACCTAGTATTTAAACATATATTTTTCAGTATTCTTAATGCAACAGGTTCTGGAAACACTAGAAGTGTGTTATAGATTTCTAAAAAAACTTCATTTTTCTTACATTTTAAATGTTCTGTTTGTGCAAAATTTCGAGAATCACCATAAGGGCTTCTTTGCATTTTTAATTTAGTAACTAACATATGAATAAATTTGCATATTAATTAGTTGCAGATTAAATCATGCATACATAATTGCCTCCTTACTGTGTTTAATGTTTGTCAAAATCTCCAGCTTGGTTTGATGGATGTCGTATGAAAGATTACAATTTGATGTACCCTTGGAAGTATTTACACCAATAATGCAGGATTCTTAATAGCAGAATTTTCTACTTACATACAGTTACTAATAAACATGTAAGATAGGTACATGTCCCTTTGACTAAAATTTTTTTCTTTGCACCAAATCATTTACTATTCATAATCATTAATGCATCTCCTAATTATACAGCATATGTCTGTTAACCATTTTGTTCCCAGCTTCCAAGTGGTACTTTCTTTTTTTCCTTGCCCCCTACACATTATTTTATAATATGCTGAAATACCTCCTCCACTTGCATATGGACACACTCTCTTTGCCATTTGCTTTAACATCCAGCTGAGGAGCCTCTGTTCACTTTTTATTTACCAGTTAAAGATTAAGGACCCACATGCATTTACTTTGCAGTTGATGAGCTTTTGCCCTTATCTTGCCAGTGCTGTAAAGAATTTAGATACTTATTAAATGGTAAAAATATGTGTTTGTGTGTATGTACACATGCACTCTATTTAGAAGGATAATTGGAGAGGAGTTAAATTATTTAAAGTGTATTTTATTCCGTTTTGCATATTGGGATGTATTATCAAACATAGGATGGGATTTTTTTTAAGCCAAAACTGAGATCTCTGCAATAGAAACTGACTAGAGAATAGATGCTCTTGATTTAACATAGTTAGAAAGAATACATATGCCCGTTAGTGTGATTTAGCTAATTAATTCTTCAGGTATTTAGTTTTTAAGTTTTATTTTACTTGTGAAAAGAGTAGACCAACTGGCCTTTTTTTCTTTTTACTGTTTTGATTTCTAAGCTGCTTATCACACTGTATTACCCTGCATTAATGAGTATTCCTACTGTGCAAAATTCTATCAAAAAATGATGGTGTGAATGTCATTTTTAATTGGAAGTTTATACAGTCAAATTTACAGTACACAACCAAAAATATGTATGTAGTTCTGCTCCAAGCCTTTTTTTAGGCTATTGATCTTTTGGACATGTATATATGCATTTTCACCAGTCTTTAAATTTAGTCTGTGTGTCTAGACAAATATTAAGTTTGTACTAATATTATTGGCAAAAGCGAGAAGGGCAGTTATAGTTATAGCCTTTTAATTATAAGAGCAACAAATCTAAGAATTAGCCATAATCTATTTTCTGGGATCAATCTTTTTTAAACTGAAAAACCCGAGGGTCAATATCCTGTGTTCTGCAAAAGTCACAAAACCTGATTATGCTTTTTTAAAAAATACCTTGCATTTATATGTCCAGTAAGGAGATAAAGATTAAAATGACTCCATAGCTTTAAGGACTGATTTCCTTTATTTGATTCTTACGTTGGAAAAATAGTACCTCCTGGTTGCATACCTCAGGATTACTTTTTTTTTTTTTTCTATTCACAAGGCACAGTGAACTATTATTGATTACTTTAGTAAGGCATGCTTTTGCTACACAGGATACTGCATTAAATTATTTAGCAATAAGAAAAATGAAAAGAAAGCTGTAAAACTTATAAAAGGAAGCAAACAGGCTCAAAACATCATATTGATCCATAGCCATTGTGCCTGGGTAATTTAGGGCATATGGTATGTAAATGATGTTTGGAGATCCTTGCCAAATCTACACACGATGGGATAAATTAAGGACAGGTTTCCCTGGGTATGAGTCCCACTATTGTGACCGGCACACACTCTACTCAGATGTGTTTGTTCTTGTCTTTTAGCAAAAGCATCATAGAACAATCAGTGGCCAAATATGGTCCTTAAACAGCTTTTTAGATATTATTTTTTAATTCTCAAGAATTGATCTTATAATTAATTTTAAAAATATAGTGCAGATTTGCTAAGCCTTTATCTTCCCACATTTGAGGTCTGAATAATTCATCAGTACGTATTTGGATATTAGTTCATTTAAATGGATTACTTTGAGAATGGAAATTGACTATCTCTCAACCACTGGAGAAAGGGTTTCCTAAGTAGTGAATTTTCTTTGGGTTAAGATTAAGATGTTTTCCGGAACAGGCGTTGCACTTTTTAAATAATTAATAACTTTAGTTCCAAGTTAACCCAGTTGTAATTTTTGAAGTCAACTTCATAACTCTAATCACTAGTATTAGTATTTCAATTTTTATGTCAAGTACTTCTAGATGAGTGAAGGTGCTACTTCCTTTTCCATTTAAAATTCATTCTAAGTAAGTCAAGAATTTATTTGATTTTTAAAATTTCTTTTCTAATTTGGGTTCCTCAATCTATAGTTTAAATAGAAGTAGTGGTTGATTATTTTCTTCTATTCAGTAGAGTACATCTAAATCCATCATTTATGATGAAAACTAAGTTGTGAATACAAGAACTACATGTTTTAATAAAAATCATTTCAGAATATTTTAAAGTATGTGGAGTAGAGCTTAGGGTGCTTATTACTAAGAATACTGCTCTGTCATTTTTAAAAGGAATATTACATTTTTATAGTGGTTCTATATGAATTAGCAGTGCTAGCAGGTTAAATGTCCCTGCCAGTACTATTTCATTTATGAAACACAAATAACAAGCTAGTTACTGGATTTAAAGTGATACTAGATGTATTCTTTTTTTTTTTTTACTTTTATTTACTGGATACAGATTGAGAGAAATTGAGAGGAATGGGGAGAGTTAGAGAAGGAGAGAGACAGAGAGACACCTGCAGCCCTGCTTCACCACTTGAGAAACTTTTTCCCCATAGGTGGGAGTATAGGGAACCTGAACTGAGGTCCTTGTGCATTGTGGAAAATGATATTAGACTTGTTGCTTGTCCACTGCTGCATACATTGGGTAAAAGCAAGGAACAAGATGTCTTTGAGATCAGCTAACTCAATAGTACTTGACATAAGCCCAATTAAAAAGTCATGCAAGTGGTTAGTGACCCAGCTGAGATAATAGGATCACTATGCATGTAGATAGTGGTTTGTGAAATCAAGGCAAAATTTTGTGCTAGTCTTGTAACCATCCTTTGACTCATGGAAACCACTTCTGCTCCCAACTCAACAAAAGAAAACAAAATCAATATTTGTTGGAAATAAAGCCTGGTTATCCTTCCCACTTCACTGAACATACATAAAAGCACCAAAATGGATAGCCAGACTTGACATGATAGGGTCCAGATTAAATATAAGATATGTCTCCTGGCATGGCCTGAGTTTCCTCACATGACACAAGAACTTAATGGATGCAGCTTGGTACATTTCATAGCCACTTAACAATATTTTTGGTTTGAAATGCCTGTCATTAGAATACATTTAAAATGAAGCACCTGCAGTTTATTCAGAGAAATTAAGGTAGATGGGGAGATTTGTAGGTGAGTTGAAGATTTTTTTTTCCTTTTTTTTTTTTTTTTAGCAGGAGCCAAAGATAATAGAGTTAAAATATCTCCAGTATTAAAAGTCTACTTTCATGCTCTGTATGGTTCAAAATGACTTAGCAGTTTTAAAATACTTTAGAAAGAAAAGAGTATAAAGAAAGAGATAAATGAAATTTGCATCTCTACAGACAGCTCTACAAAGCAGATAGGAGATTGGGGCAATCTCCTTACAAACATCTGAAAATTGGGAATTTTAAAGGAAACTAGACAGATCCTTAACTATCACACTGCTTCCAGGTGTCTGAAAAATAACATCAATAAGTTAGAAAACTTTACAAAAGGTAGAAACAATTAAAATGATAACTTATATTGGTATGTGCATTCAGACAAAATTTCTTCTTAGTTAAGAATACTTAGTAAATTTTAGGTAGACCGAACATACAAAGTGTGTTTCATGACAGACATGGTTTCTGTGAATCTAGATCTTTGGTGTAGTTACCTTTAGAGTATATTAGTGCTTTTCTCTTAAAATTCGAGGCAAGTAAACCTTGTTGATCAAATTTGTTTATCATAGAGGTAACTGGAGATAGAACATAATGTCTACAATATTGTCAAAAGGGATTTATTGCGCCCTCAAAGGATAAGAAACCCAAAACCTTGTGATGAGTTAAAAGAAGCAGTGAGCTGTTGATAACCATATATATCAAGTAACCACACAGCACTGAATCAACTGTCAATTGTCAGCTTTAATATTCAGCAAATATTTGTTACACACCTACTGAGTACCAGCCTTTCTAGAGGCTACACCGCAGTAAATCAAAGTTCCTGCCATTGTGAAGATTGTTACAAAGATATCTATGGCCACATGTTATGGCCCAAGTAAGTGAACTTTTAAAAAAAATTTTTTTATTTATAAAAAAGAAACATTGGCAAAACCATAGGATAAGAGGGGTACAACTTCGCACATTTCCCACCACCAGAACTCTGTATCTCATCCCCTCCCCTGACAGCTTTCCTATTCTTTAACCCTCAGGGAGTATGGACCCAAGGGCATTGTGGGATGCAGAAGGTGGAAGGTCTGGCTTCTGTAATTACTGCCCTTCTCAACATGGTCGATCCATACTCCCAGCCTGTCTCTCTCTTTCCCTAGTGGGAAAGGGCTCCAGGAAGCGGAGCTCCAGGACACATTGGTGGGGTTGTCTGTCCAGGGAAGTCTGGTCGGCGTCATGCTAGCATCTGGAACCTGGTGGTTGACAAGAGAGTTATCATACAAAGCCAAACAAATTGTTGACCAATAATGGACCTAAGGGCTGGAATAGTGCAGATGAAGAGTTGGGGGGGGGTCCTCCATTTTGTAGATAGCTAGTAGGCATATTTTAGTTAAATTCCAAAGGGCCTGTGACTATACTAGTTTTTTTTTGTTTATTTGTTTGTTTGTTTGATTTTCCTTTTTTTTTTTTTTTTTGCCCCTGAGTCTGAAATCTGATATGCCAGTGGATCCAAGTTATTGTCTGGGGAGATCATGTCATGGCTTGAAAAAGGACCAGAAAGCTGGGTCAGGGAAGAGAGTAACTCCCTAATATGGGAAAGTGGTGTAAGTATTGTTGACTGTAAACCCCATTGATTTGATGTGATCTGTAAGTCAACATTTTATCCTGCTTTGCAGAGACTCAACATTATTAATTCACCTTGTAGGCCAGTAAATAAACATTGACTTTACAGAGTTCTATACTTGATAGAATCATGAAGCTGTTTTTTTTTCTTTTTCTTTTTCTTTTTCTTTTTCTTTTTCTTTTTCTTTTACCAGAGCATTGCTCAGCTCCGGCTTATGGTGGTGTGGGGATTGAACCTGGGACTTTGGAGTCTCAAGAATGATATTCTCTTTTCATAACCATTATGCTATCTATCTTTGTCTATGAAGTTAATAATTATAGTATAATATGTACTATACTATAGAGATGAACTCAATCAGAAGATTTACTGCAATTGTTGGTGAGTTTCTTTGTTATCATGTTTATTCTAGCAGTGAAGCAAACTAACATTATCTTATAAATTTTTTTTTCTATATTATCAAAGTATAAATAAAAGAATTGGTAACACAATAAAACAGATATGTGAAAATGGCATAGAAAGCATCTGCTTTGTTTTCCTTCATGTCATCAGGATATAGTGTCCAACCATAGAAGAATTATGCTGACCCTCTAAGAAAAATGTTTATAAATCTAAAAAAAATTTTTTTTCCTCCAGGGTTATAGCTGGGCTTGGTGCCAGCATTATGAATCCACTGCTCCTGGAGGCCATCTTTTCCATTTTTGGACTGACTAGAGAGAAATTGAGAGAGAAGGGGAAAATAGAGAGGGAGAGAGAAAGACATCGGCATACCTTCCTTTTTTTTATTTTATTTTTATTTTTATTTTTTTGCCTCTGGGGTTATCGCTGGGGCTCGGAGCCTGCACCATGAATCCACTGCTCCTGGAGGCCATTTTTTTTTCTTTTTTTTTTTTTGTTGCCCTTGTTATTATTATAGTTGTTGGACAGAACAGAGAGTAATCGTAAGAAGGGGGAAGACAGAGAGGGGAGAGAAAAACACCTGCATACCTGCTTCACTGCTTGTGAAGCGAAGCAGTGAAGGCCCCCTCCCCGCAGGTACGGAGTTGACTGCTGTGCTGACGCCCAACCCCCCTTCACCTCTTGGGAAGGCTTGAACCCAGACACTTGTGCAGGTCCTTGTGCTTCATATGATGTGCGTCTAACCTGATGCTCAGTCCCTACATTTGAAATTATTTCAAGTAAAATATAGGCTATACAAGCCATGGTGACCTTCCCAGGAAAATTGAAGAACACATGAAAGAAACAGGTCTGTGTGACAGACTAAATGACCTCTCAAAAATGATAATACATGTACCCATTTTTATGATTTGACACATTGTTGACATAGTTATTCTACTAAATAGCCACGGTATAAAAAAGATAAAGTTACATCCTGCAGTTCCCTTCTCTGGAGTATATGTGTACATGAATTTTCTCTCCACAAAACCAGAAAATAAAATTTGGCCAACTTCAGTCTTGAGCACCTTGTAATACAGATGTGGAAAGACGAGATTCATAAAATAACAATAATCAAATATTTTAAAACTAGGGGAACAACAAATCATAACTGTGTAAATCTTATATCACTAGATTCAGTACAAGTCTTTTAAATTTTTACATTATAATATGCTCTTTTTCCTTCCATTCAGTAAGACTTACTTTCTCAAATTGAAGTTGCAAATCTTTCTTTGTGGGAGGGAAGGAAATATATCTCTCGTTCCTCATTCACTCAATGAGCAAAATGTGATTGAACTCCTATTGTGTACACAATCCATTGTTACAGGGTGGAACAAATAAAAGTTAAATCATAAAAAAGTTAAATTATAATAATAAATATAATAAATAATAAATATCTTAATATTTCGGAGCAATTAAATTTATTTAGCAACCATTCAAGGCATAAAAGATTCTCTTTGTGGAGAATCTTTTGCTCTAGAAGGATCCTTATCTGATAGTAACCACAGAACTTAATATTGGAGACCTATGAGTTACAGATGTATAAAACAGTGGCCAAAGATAAGCCATTGAGCTTCTGGTCAACTCTTGATTATCTTTATACTTCCGTAGTTATTTCATTTAAGAAGTACATCACAGGTGGTCCAGGAGATGGCACAGTGGATAAAGCATTGGACTCTCAAGCATGAGGTCCTGAGTTCAATTCCTGGCAGCACATGTACCAGAGTGATGTCTGGTTCTTTCTCTCTCATCCTATCTTTCTCATTAATAAATAAATAAAATATAAAAAACATTAATTTCTGGAAAGAATTTTTAAAAAAAGAAGTACATCACAGAATCTCAAAATTGGATAAAAAAATATGATCACAGTCCGGCACTTGTTTTAAGCATACATTATTTTAAAGAAACCAGGATTTATATGAAGCTAGAACTTGGTCAGAGTTTGAAAGCTAGTCAGAAACTAAACTTGTCACTAGAGGACCCAGGTTAAAAAATTCAGCATCACAGATAGTCACAGCTGAGCTGTGCTCTGGTTAAAAAATAAAGAAGTTAAGCCAGAATTTAAACTAGTGCCTTGGCTTCTGGTTTGTACATATTACTACTCATCTAATAAGATCTTGGTCAGTTTCTCTCCCCCCCTCCCTTTCCCTTTTCCTCCTTCCCCACCCCCAAAAGTTATCACTGGGGCTCTGTGCCTGAGTGAGGAATCCACTGCTTCTGGATGCCACCCCCCCTTTTTCTTTCCTTTTTATTTATTGATAGAGACAGAAATTGAGAGAAGCTGGGGGGAGGGAGATAGAGTGGGATTGAAAAAGACATTTTTAAAGGGTCAACTTGTTGTTTTCATTTGTTATTATAAAGTATAGTCATGTGCTTAATAATTGTTCTAAGGAGAACTCAGTGCAGAAATGTTTAGCTCTTAGACTTAAAGGTATAATAATATACATAATCATAAACCTGCTTATTTTATTGCAAAAAGCATGAGAAGTTAACATGTTATGGGTCAACATTGCTAGCAAATTGAAAGGACATTGCCCGTGTACCAAATGAGTAAGTTTAGATCAACTTGTGTTCATTGTAACTTCTCCTCTGAAGGTGGAAAGCCTGGGGCTCGAACCTGGGATCCTTAGCTGGTCCTTGCACTTTGCGCCACCTGCGCTTAACCCGCTGTGCCGCCGTGCACACCCTCTTTTTTTATTCTGATTGTATATCAGAGATCATCACTGACTTATTTGAAAATTGTCTCTGCTCAGAAATTTCTTGTTCTACTTGATCAACGATAGCAAAAATTAAATGTAACCAAAGTTAGAAACCTCAGGAAATTATTAGAATCCTTACCCCAAAGGGGCTGAGCAAACCCTAAATAATTATGCTGTTTCAAATGAAAATGATTTTCATTGTGGTACCAAGTTTTCCTTTGATCATTAAACAGTGCCCTGGTAAGACCAGTACTTATTTATTTTTTTTTTATAAAGTGTGCATCCTGTGCCCAAATTCCAATCAGCTTCATCAATCCCTTTTGTCAGAAGTTTCTCAGATGGAATCCTTCATCCAGACAAACAAACATACCCAGGATTTCCCCTTCAGCATTTCGGGAATTCATTTTTGCACGTGCATCAATTTGACGGAAAAAACATTTATAGTCTTATTTCACTAGATTTCAGGTGGTTGTGGTAAGTCTGCTTGCTCTCTCCATCTAGGAAGTGCAGCAATCTGAGTCAACTTCCTGCATCTCGTTTTTTATATTGTCCAGTGCTATGCTTCCTCATCATACCAAAATAGAAAGGGTTTGTTTTTGTATCAGACTTGGAGACTATGGATTACACTGAGTTAGGATAAAGAAATTTTTTTAAAGAGCATTCCACCTCTCCCAGGGGAAAGAGATTGAGGTACTGTGGAGAATAAGAAGCATAATGAAGTCTTTGCTTCTTAACTTAAATATCTCCCTTTTATCATACATAAGTGTCAATTACACAGTTATTGTCTAATTTCATTTGGTATTTGAGAATCTGGTAATAGGATAAATTTATGACTTTTACAATTAATTACATGTCTTTGCATGAAATTGAGGAAGGAAAATGCGTATTTCGGTTTGAGTGAAATGTATAGTTTTCACTGCAGTTAAACATAAAAATCTGTCTGTAGGGGCTGGGTACTGGTACACTGGTCAAGTATTAACATGGTCAAGTATCCAGGTGGAAATCCCTGGCCCGCCCCTTGCAGCATGGGAAATTTCCTGAGTGGTGATATGATGCTACAGGTATCTCTTTCTCTCCCCCTCTCAACTTCTCTATCACTATAAAAAATATAATGATAACTGTTTGAAAAAATTTAAAAAGGAAGAAAAGGAGCAGGAGCCCTGAGCATATAGCATATCAAAGTAGGGAATTCAGGATGACATAGAAAGTCACTGATAAGTCACACATAGACATTAGATTTCAGGTATATACTGGTATTTTGATACATATGTAAGCTAAGAGTGTCTACCAAGTATACCTGTCTGCATTGAAACCATACAAAATAATACCATTATATGGGATAAGGGTGTTTGGAGAACAAGTTTATGCCACCCAGAAGGTTGCAATGGTTTGTTTGTTCTTTATCTCATTTCTTCATACATTCCTCTGAGATAATTGTTTCCCAGACAAATGTGTGTTTTTAAAAGAGTTTGGATAGCTAGGATTCCAGTTGAGAAAAATCATATTTTTTCTGTAAATAAAATTCTTACTAAGAAATCACAACTTTCTACACTCTGTGTACTAAAGATATACCAAAGATACACACACACACACACACATACACGGTTTGTTAGTGTTCACACTAGTCTCAAGGCAGTATCAAATATGGTTAACTAAAAAAAAATTCTTTATACGGAAACATTGCATGTGTATGTCCTCTCTTTGATAGCTGAATCTTTTCTGAGGTTATACTCTTCGTGCAATTCTTTTTTTTTTAAAGATTTTATTTATTTATTTATGAGAAAGATGAGAGAGAGAGAGACAGAGAGAACACCAGACATCACTCTGTCACATGTGCTTCCAGGGATTGAACTCAAGACCTCATGCTTGAGAGTCCAGTGCTTTATCCATTGTGCCACCTCCTGGATCACTCTTCGTGCAATTCTTAATGTTGACATTTAGGGCTGATGTCAAACATTAAAACTTCAGAAGGTAAAAACTATCACAGTTTATCTGTTAAGTATCGTAATGATCCTTGTTGACTTATTAGCTAATTGACCATCAACTTTGTTTTAGCTTATGAAGGAAATACCTTTCTTATAGTGATTTCTACTGGAGAGAAAAAAAAAGTCCAGTTATTTAGCTTCTGAATTCTATTAAAAAAAAACTCATAATAGTTCATTTCTTTTTGTATATATGTATGTGTGTATGTCGGTATGTATGTATTTATATATTTATTTTGCCACTAGGGTTACCCCTGGGGCTCAGTGTCTTTCAGACAAGTCCACCAATCCTGGTGCTTATGTCTTTTTCTTTTGTACTTACTTTTCATCTTCTTTTTCTTTTCTTTTTTCTTGTTTTCTTTTCCTTTGAGAAAGAGGAGGAGGGAATACATCTGCACCATGTCCTGAGGCTTCCCCTTACTGATAGGGATCTTGGATGGACTTGTCCTGAGTCTTCAGGTGTGATCATATGAGCGCTCTACTGAGTGCACCAACACTTGGTCTCTATAACTCCTTTATTTTTAATTTTTAAATGTTTTATTAATGAATCAGAGCATCCTCACTAGCCTTCCTCCAACTTGTTAAAATTTGAACAGATTTTTTTATTATGCTTTTTAAATGTATTTATTTATTCCCTTTTGTTGCCCTTATTGTTTTATTGTTGTAGTTATTATTGTTGTTTTTGATGTTGTTGGATAGGATAGAGAGAAATTGAGAGAAGAGGGGAAGACAGAGAGAGGGAGAGAAACATAGACACCTGCAGACCTGCTTCACCACCTGTGAAGGATCTCCCTTGTAGGTGGGGAGATCCTTACACAGGTCCTTGTGCTTTGCTCCATCTGCACTTAACTAGCTGTGCTACCGGCCGAATTCCTAAATTTTTTAAAAATAAATATTTATTCCCTTCTGTTGCACTTGTTGTTTTATTGTTGTTGTTACTGATGTCGTCATTGTTGGATAGGACAGAGAGAAATGGAGAGAGGAGGGGAAGACAAAGAGGGGGAGAGAAAGTTAAACACCTGTAGACCTGCTTCACCGTCTGTGAAGCAAATCCTCTACAGGTGGCAAGCCAGGGGCTTGAACCGGCATCCTTAAGCCGGTTGTTGGCGCTTTGTGCCACCTGTGCTTAACCCACTGCGCTACTGCCCAACTCTCCAGAGATTTTGATTCTCAAGTATACAAATGCACATACACACTTCTCATGCTGATAGTAGTGTGTACTTCATAGAAGTGTCATCTGACACATTTTTGTCAAATGTCACATTGAGTACATATCTTTGATTAGTGGTGAAGATTAATATTTTTCCATCTATTCATTTGGGGGAACGAGGACTAGGGAGATAATCGGACAATAGACCACTAGTCGTTCCTGACTGAGGCACAGACATTGTACATTTGATCCCTGTTAACACCATATGACTTAGCTGAACCGTGCTCTACTATCTCTCTTTCATGAAAATAAGGGAATAAAAATATTTGAAGATAAATTATAAAGTAAATAAAATATTTATAATTTGCAGCTGAAGTATTGAACAGTGTATTCTCTCTCTCTCTCTTTTTGCCTCCAGGGGGGTTATTGCTGGGCTCATTCCTGCACTAACAATCCACTGCTCCTGGAGGCCATTTTCTCCTTTTGTTGCCCTTGTTTATTGTTGTTGTTGCTGTATTGTTGTTGTATAGAACAGAGAGAAATCATGAAGATGGGAAGACAGAGAGGGGGAGAGAAAGACACCTGCAGACCTGCTTCACCGCTTGTGAAGCGAACCCTCTGTAGGTGGGAAGCCAGGGGCTCCAATCAAGATCCTGGTGTCATATGCGCTTAACCCACTGTGCTACTTCTGGGCCTCTTCTCTTATTTCTCTACAAAAGAAGCCCTTTGTAATGAAGAAAGGAAGCCATACCTGTAATTTGACTTTGCCACTGTCTAATTGCTACAGATTGGCATGGTTGTCATACTGTTATGTCTGCCCATAAGTTTTAAGTCTTGAGTTTCATAACTTTATTCACATCTTAGTAGCATTTTCAATCCTACAAAATGGTATAATCACACCTGTCACAGACTATTGGTTATGAAAATTAAACAAATATGGACAATTGATCATATGTTCTTCAAATTGTTTATTGCTGTGCACTTATTAAGCAGTTTTATTATCAAAAGTTTTTGATGAGTCACATATTTACAAAAGGTGTTAATTTTAGGCTCACTTATTCCTATTATTTTATACAGTCCCTATGTATTAATTTGAGGACATAATACTGAGTTAAGTTATGAAGGCAAAATAAAACTAGATTGTAGAAGAAAACAAGTATTACTTGAGGAAAAAAAAACTGCAGGTGTTTAATGATATACATAGAGATATGGAACTTTTTAAGTTATATCCCGTTATATTCTGGCAGAAAAATGGCATCGCATCTATGAGCTTGTCATTCCTCTTACTTATTTATTGAGGAACAACCTTAGTTTGGGTAATGAGCAAATTACTGTGGGGTGGTTATGTTTGCTTTATTTGGATTTTGTAGTAAACATCTAATGCAGCTGTCATTATTCAGGGAAAAAGGGGTAGATTTTATTACAGTGAGATCTGTGACTGAAATACACTTTATAACTATATCTTGTGATTATGAATAGTTCCTTTTCTTTAATGATTTGCTGTCTAGTTGTTTGATATATGTATGATTTTATCTATATTTGACAATTATAATGTTAGTCTTTAGTCAGGTTTTTACATTTCATTCAAGAGAACAGGTCCCATCTTATCAGTCATGTGGTTAGGCCTCTGAGGGCAGGAGTGTCCTACATATCTCTGACTCTTGTATTCATGCCAGGATGGGACTTAGCCCAAAGTAAGGAATCAATAAATAATTGTTTTTGAAATGATTGAGTGCGGTCCAGGGAACTAACTCAGCCTAATAAAGCACCAGTTTGCATACCTGAGAATTCAAAGGCCTCATGTTCATTCCTCAGAACTACTTTATAACAGAATTAAGCAGTGTTCTGGTCTTTCACACCCTCACCCTCTCTTATTATAGATAACTAAATCTTAAAAAAAAAACAACCATATAATAAACATAGAAATCCAAGGGTTGGGTGGCGGCACACCTTGTTGAATGCACATATCATGGTATACAACCACCCATGTTCAAGCCACCAGTCCTGCAGGGGAGAAACTTCACTAGGGGGGAAAGCAGTATTGTAGGTATATCTCTCTCTACCCTCCCTATATCTCTCCTTCCCCTTTCAATTTCCATCAAAGATGAAATATATATACATACACAAACACACACACACACACACACACACACACACACACACACACACACACCCCAGATTCATTCAAATGACATGGAAGTTGACTATTTACTTGTTCTTTAAGGTATACATTCACTCAGCAAGTTTTTAATTACTACCTTGTAAGTGATACATACATATGCACCAGGGATTTCTGATGAGATATTTCCCCAGTTGTGGCAGATCTCTAAATGTACCCCCAATTTTACTTTATCTTAAATATATCTGTCATATATAAATGAGCCTGCCAAGAACTTTTTAGAAAATTACAAAAGAATTCTAAACTAGCTTCTCAAAGAAAATGAGAGTAATGTGTATAGATATTCAGTTGTCAGCACTTCTAAACTGTTGTTTTAGTGGGAAGAAAAAAAATTTTTTTTTTCCTCAAAAGCAGTAGAGAAAACACCTGGCCACATAGTTAGACTAGTGTCCTCTCTGGTGCTTGTAGGTAACTTCCATTCCTTGTCATTGCAATGATAAGGGATATTTTGCCTAACTACTAGTAATTAGGTAATTTTCCAGTTACAATGTATATAAATTTCCAAGTAACAGGCCAGGCCAGGGCCCTTTGAAAAAGTGACTACTATGGTAAATACTTAAAAATTGTATCAAGCACCTGGATTTATGCATATAGCTTCAGTTGTTCTTATACTTCTGTGTTCACTCCCCACACATCACACTTAAAATATAGCATGGGTGATATTTCTGTCACAAAGAAAAAACTTCAAAGTCTTTGAGTTCTCAGAAATGTCTCAAGCCACTGACTTGAGTTCTGTGATTGAAATGGACTCCAGGGTCAGCAAACCTGGACCTAAACTTTACTACATGAGAATGCCTTCAGCGTCTGATTGTAACTCATCAATCATCTTTCAAAGGAGTATATCTTTAGTAATCATAGAAAATTTGTACTGGGCTGGGTTCAGACTTTTTTCATTACTTGATGAAGTCTGGAAGCTTATTGTTTGTTCTAGTTCCATTTTTGGAGTTCTTTACTGATTTCTCAGGGTTTTAAAGCTTTCATCTTATCAGATTAAAAATACTTATTTCTGCACATGCTAAAATATATTTAAATACAAGGAGTCTCCATTATTTCAACTATTAATTGTAGCTCCTTAAAGTATAAAAAGTTATTTATACTTACATAATAAAAGACACTGCTAAATGTGTAAGAAAAGACATTAATGCAGATGAAACAATAGTTATTTATCAGAATAGTAAACCAATATTTCCAGTAGTCCAGCTATGAAAAGTTAAGATGTAGAAAGAAAATTCTCAATAAGGGGTATTCATAGGAAGCAACAAAGGAATAACAATAACAATCTCCCTTTGTTTCTTTGAATTTAGGCTTCTCTTCTAAGTCATAAAAATTATAGGCAGT